>NW_010111531.1:40720-82801 GCF_000699245.1 Pterocles gutturalis
GAGGTGAGGAAAGATTCTTCCCTCTCTCTCTCTCCTGCAAGCTGTTGTCCTCACTTTTGGAAGAAAACTGGGGCAAATTAGCATGAAGGGCAGAGAGCAATAAAGCAGAAAACAATAGTAAGTCCAAAATATCTTGGTTTCTTCTGTTCTGCTTGTGTTGAAGCAGTCCTGCTTCTGCTGTTGCCGATTTTTAGTTCCTCTGTGGGACCTCAGAATATATCTTGGTCCCACCTCTCTGCTTTTCTGATGTTCTCCCTTTTGGCTGCGGTTGCATTTATTACATGAAATATTGCATCTTTGTATTTGTTGAATTTCAGATTGTATTCTTCTCTTTTGGCATCTACTTGTTTTATCTTAACTCCCGTTTCTCTTCTCACACCGGTCAAACGGTGCCTTGTCCTCCAAGCCTAAATACTGTCTTAATCCTGTCCCCTTCTGTGGTGGAGAGTGTCTCGCATTTCCTGGATCCACCTGGATCATGGTCCATGGGATGGACCATATGGTTCACGGTCCATATGGGATGCTTTAGGTGCACCTGCCAGACTCCAGGTATGGGGAACAGCGAGGGAGATGGGGCTGAGATGTGAGAAAGACCTTCCTAATGGTAATGAGAGGCTGGAAGAGATTCAGGAGGTTGTGATCCCCAGATCTGTGGCTGGTGTGTTCAGGAACAGGCTGGACCGAGCTGACGGGATGGTGTAGGCACAGCTGAGCCGTGGCACGGGGGAAGGAAACGCAGCAGATGACCCTCTGGCTTCTGGCACCCTAACGCTGAGAAATGTCCGCAGCCAACTGCACTTGTGTGGCTGCCCAGAGACGCCTGCAGGTAGCTAAAATCTTTCAAGATTGGCTTTAAAGACCAGAATGAGACACAGTTTTTTTGTCGAAAATGGCAGATGGGACGTTACAGCAAGCTAGACAGTTGGTCACACCAGTATAGGATACCGTTTTCAAAATTTAATTGAAATATAACAAGGGCTTGCTGGGAGCTGAGGAAATAAGCTGCTATATTTCTTTGGCATGTCTCTTCCCAATTGCCTGCAGTTTTGTTTTTGTTTTTTTTTTTTTCTTCAGAATATTCTCCCTTCCCACTCCAGCTTCTTGCTAACTAAAGTTAGAATTAACGCTCTGTATGTAACCAATTATTGATTCAATGTAGTTTTTTCAATTCATTTTTTCCAGCTGTGCTTAGAACTTTATTTCTAGAGTATTCTTTACCTCTTTTTGAGAAATGCTGATTTAGAAGGATCATTGTCTTAGGTTTCCGTGTCACAGATTTGCAAAGTGAGAGCGATGGTATTGCATTCTCAGGATGCCAAATGTATGCACTTTGATCTGGCAGTACAGCATGCCTCAGGGAGTAAGCTGAATCTTGATTTCTTTAGTCAGTTATCCACTATCAGGTACCAGAGCTGCGATTAGGCAGGCTGAAAAAGAAAGAACACACCGTGGGTTAGATGTGGAAACATTTGCGAGGAGTCTCTTGGCATCCCCGGCATCCTCGGTGCTCATTTGGTGGTACTGTCTCTGTGCTGGTAAATCTCTTCAATGCATACAGGCACAGTAGCAGGTCCCTGCGTGTCGCAGACGACTGCATGTGCATTGACTACTTTTGAGAGCTCTTCCCCCTCCACTACCACCTTCAGCAGTGGAAAATGAGCAGAACATCCATGTTTTGAAACTTGACCTCTCACAGATGTGAGACCACTTGGGTTGGTTGTGCCTCCTTAACATTCCTCGCGTTCCCTCTTCCAAGCCAATTGTTAGCACTTGTTGCAGCGTTGAAGTGGCTTTGTAGTAGCACCTACCACGCTTGCTCTGGCTAGTGGCACACATGGGACTAAATGGCCTTTCTGACCTTTCATAAGTGTTTGCTTGTCAGTCATGCCAAAAATGTGGAGTCACCATCCCTGGAGGTGTTCAAGAAACGTGTAGATGTGGTGCTTAGGGACATGGGTTAGTGGGTTGGGTGGTGTTGGGTTGGTGGTTGGACTTGATGACCCTTGAGGTCTTTGCCAACCTCTATGATTCTATGATTCTATGACTATGTAATTCTTTGTGTGCTCTAACTACCATAACTGTGAGGTCTCCTGAACTCTTCAGAAATATGATTGTGATGTTCTCATCATTTTCTGGGTTTCTGTGATGGGGGTGTTGGAGAGGAGCATTTACAAAGTCTGCTTTGGCATAGCTGCAAGGTGTGGGGAAGTAAAGAGGTTCAGGGGGTGGCATTCAGTGCCTTGGCCCACTGCAGCGTGGGGTTCAGCCTCCCGAGAGCTGCAGCAGTACGCTGCGTTGATATTAGCACTTCAGAAATGTATTGGGATAACAAAGATTGTTGAAGGTATTTTTTCAAGAAAACATATAACATACGCAAACCTCTTCCAAATGAAATGTGTTACAGATCATGGCTTATATGCTTGTACTTTTTACTCTAACTAGGTGGTTTTATTTTTCCATGTATAGTCTTTGAAAAAAATGTAAAGCAATGCAAGCAAATGCGCAACAATCACAAATTTTAAACGGTGATTGATTTTGCCTAGCACTGAGCACCAGTGGGAGGTGCTGAGTACCCCAAGCTTGCACTCAAAGCAGTGAGGCTGAGGTGTGCTTAGCAATTCATGACACTGAGCACTGCGAGTACAGCCTGTAAACCTCTCCATAGAAGATAAATATTTGTTATTTTATTTGACCTTGAAGATGGGACTGGTTTGATGGGGTTAAGGTCAATGAGTGTATTATTTTTAGACAAGATACAGAGTACATGGATGGTTCTGCTTTATTTTAGTGTGTTAACATCTGGCAGCATTCTGTGTTCCATATGCTGCTGATTGTCCTGATACATTCATCTTCAGTGATTATCAAAAAGATTTCAGTGCTCTGGAGTTAATCACACATTTGAGAAGACAAATACATGGAGATCAGTAGAAAAGCTGTGTGTGGGGTTCTGTGTATAAGACCAATATTTGGGTAATCTTGGCAAGTACCCTATTAATTTAAAAATATTTTTTAAATTAACTTAATAAGCGAATGTCTGTAAGTGCTGTAAGGATGATTAAAACCCTTTTAGAGTTCAATATTGTTATCACAATAGACGTAGAGAACATTGCCGCTTGGAAATCTGATTGTGCCCTCTTAATTCTACATGTTGCACACTTATTTCTGCTAATGATGAATAGTTAAAGGGGTTTTAGATCTGCATCCTTTTCTCATGTATTATTTTTGTATGGCTTCAGTATATGAAATTTTAGCTATGCTTGTGCTATTTCATTACAAATTTTTTTTTAATTTCTTTTTTTTTTTTTTTTTTTACCAGTGTTTTCAGTTTTCCTAGGTTGATAACATTTTTTTCCAGGGCTATAAATTATTATTTTCATTCTGTGCTGTTTTGGCCTTACATGCTAACAGCTTCAGGGGAGAAAGACTTAAGAGTTTCACAGAGAATTTTCCACATCAAAGCAGGAGTTTCCTTTTACAATACCTTCTTCTTTCTGAAAGTGCAGAAAGTCCACCATGATCAGAATGAATGGTGAGGCAAAAATCAAACTAAGCCAGATGTCTGTCAACCTTGTGCCTCTCTCATGGCTTCTGCCCCAGCCCACACTCACCAGTCCTCTAGGTTAGCCCACTGCAGGGCTACCCCGTGCCCCATATTCCTGCAAAGAATAATTCAAATAAGAAAACAGCCGTAGGGCTCCAAATCTAGAAAGATGACCCTTTGCTTCCCCCAGCTCCTGGAAGACAGCCCCTGCTACTCCCCTCTCTGCTAACAAGGAAGGGCACCATGCCATCCGCTGTGGCTGTGGCTCTTCAGGCAAACCCTGGGACCAGGGTCTGTCCCTGCAACACTGCGTGGGACGTCTGGTCAAGATAGACATCAGGAAAGCAGCAGGAAGGCCAAAGTGGCAGTTTGCCACAAAACAGAAGATACAGAGCAAGCTAAAGTAGCAACGTTACTACTCAATATTTCTCTCTTAATTGAATATCCATCGTTTCAAAGAAAAAAATAAAGGCAGCAGAAAGTCTCTTAGGGCACATAACGTATCCATATCCACCGTTCAGATAAAACTTGTTTTATTTTGTCATGCACAAATTTGTTTAGATCTTAGCAGTGACCACTCTTCCTGTTGCCAATATCTATTAATGATAATTACTTCAAATACTATACTCACTCGGTGATAGCATCACATCATGGTGAGGAAGATTGTGATCTTATCTAAACCTATTCTGTTTAACTCTGACACTCCTTCTATTATAGTGGGGCCCCGATAAGATCATGCCTGTTAGGATCAGACATTAGTTGGAATCAATATTTGAAAATGTGCCTGTTTTTGCTTAATAGCAAAGTTAGTGTGAGGGTCAGAGTGAGATCATTTGTTGGATGAGATTGTACAGCTTCATCTTGTAATGGAAATGTGTTCTTTGCTTCAGCTGCTGGTGAAAAGTAAAAACAAGGGCTCTTTGAAAGCTGTACAGCTTTGCTAATAATCACTGTGTAAGGAAGATACAATCATTATTATGATATTTAACATCTGTAGTGCTGCAGCGTGTTGAGGTTCCAGTGGGGAACTGGTGCTCCTTTGTGCTGGACTCTGTCTGATCCTGATATTAAAGAGCCAGCTGCTGGCCTCAGCTAGCTTAGGTCCTGCTTTCAGACCAGACAGGAGTACAGGGGCAACGAGCAAGTGTGGGAGGCAGAAGCAAAAATGGAGATAATTAAGATTAATATAATAAGCAACTGTTACATCACACTGAGTGATTCTATGATTCTAAAGCAGCAGAGATGAGTTTTGTAGAGATAGTGAATGAAAAATGCAGCTAGCTTGCAGATGATTCCAAGGAATTCTTCCTATAGGCATTAATATAGTAGAGGAAAATACAGGTGAAACAGGGGTGTTTATTAAGATGGGAATTTTGGAACTCATCTGCTGATGAAGAAGGATATAATCCTAGATCAGTGATGGTGAACCCTGTTAGTGCCTGGTGCCAAATTTATTTTAAAAAGCTCAGAAGCTCGTGTGCTGCCAGCGTAAATCTCTCTGCACCGAACTTGGCGCCAGTGCCAGCAGTTTACAGTTCCTGGTGGAGATGAACAGTCAGAAAACACAAAGCACCATAATGCAGTTTTACTGGAAAATATGGTTACTCTTATTGTAAGACTTCTCAGGATTTGGTCAAAGAAACCAAAGCAAAGCCCTGAAGGTATTTCATGGGATGTACGAGAGCTGTTGTGCCCCTTGCTCCTCAAGAACATTAATTTTTAGTCTGTCATAAATAAAAAAGCCCAACAGAATAAATTAAAAATAAAAAGTGAATAGTGAATGACCTGTTATTTTGATCACTGGACTGCAAAAAGCGAGTGACACTGGTTCTGTGACTGAAGTTGGCATCAAAGGGCCAACTTCCAGTGGGAGGCGAGTGCCGTGCCCACTGGGCTGCGCTAGAGAGAACGGCTCCAAAAAATATTTTAATAAATCTTTTAAATCATTTCAGCGTGAAATAAAGATAAGTCTGGAAATTTCCTTCTTTTTTCATGAAATGGGATTCTTATTTGAATGCCCAGCTCTGTATTTAAGTGAACTACTGATCTTAGAGATGTGCTAAGCCCTGGGCTGTGTTGACCAGTCATGTCCAGTTCAGTAACGCCACTTGTCGCTGAGTGTGTCTGATCTTAACCTCTGGCTTCTTCTTGTGGTTTGACTTGGATTTCCTGCACCGTTCCCAGCTTGATTACAGTTCCTCACATTTGACACACTGCTCACAAAATTTACGCTGCTGTTTTCTGAAAGAGTTGAATGTACGCGTGAGAGGAGGGATAGTTTCCACGACACAGAGAGTTTCTGATTTGGAATAAAACATATATACTGTCATATGCTTTTCTATTTATATATGTATATGGCATTATCAGTATCACGTATGTGCCAACTGGTGGTTATGAAGAGGTGTAATTTATGTTTGTTCAAACACAAAAGTAAGTGGAATGACAAATGTATAAATCACTGCACCGGTGTTAACAGTAGAGGCATGGCTGGATTCACTGTCATTGTTTTGCTGTTCAATTCAATTAAATGTCATTGCTTACTCTTAATATCATATACGAAAGCACTGTAAAGTGAAATAATACACAGACTCATCAAAGTGGATTTACATAGGTGAAATTCTTCCCCTATAAGATGTGCATAAGGATATTTGAGCGGTATTTTACCCACAGAAAGTGAGGCATTTTCATGTTTTCACTGAACAATGCATACTTTTGGATACAGTGTGAATAATGAAGATGTAGATTTCATTTTGCTTTTTATTTTACTTGTAAAAAGTGGAGCAGGATAGCCATTTCTTAATCATCTCTGAAAAAATGGGAAGAATTTATCTTTGAATAAAACATGGAATATGTCAAGATTTTAGACATCTGTGTCACAGTGCAGGATAGAATTAAGGCTGATTTTTCTTTTTTTTTTGCCAACTCTGTGTACATCCCAAAAGTATTTCTTGAGTATTCTGGTGCTACATTCCAGTATTTGTGTACAAAAGTAGGTGTTTTCCCATATATACATTTCCACAACATGGCCGTCAGTAGATTAGTGACACAATTTGTCGTGAATGTCACTGAAAAACAATGTACTGGTAGAATTTGGAAGCAGTAATATTTAAACATTGATTTCTTTAAAATTTCTTTAAACTATTGACCTTTTGAACAGCCCTATTTCTCCTCATTATTTCTTTCTTTGTTGTCTTAATTGTGAAATGTAGCCTCAAATTCATGCAGCACCAACAATTCTCACTTGTCCTTTTTGGTTTCAGAAGTTCTTTCTGCCATTTTTTTGGCCATGGTGTGCTAGATGTAGAATCCCAAACGCTTCAGTGGGGCAAAAGAGGAGACTTTTTCTTTCCTGTTCTGAAACCACAATGACTCTGATTTTAGACACAATGCAAACCAGAGCACTACAGTTCTCTGCCTCACTCCCAGATATGTATAAAACAAGAATGTCATTAAGGCAATTGGGTATATCTGAAGAAGTAAAGATTTTTTTTTTTTTTTTGTGGAAAGCCCTTCTTTCTCCATAAATAAAGAATGATGGAGAGCTATAATTTTACCTTTATAATAACTAAATATTCAACTTAGTCCCTTCTTTATTGGCCAGCACTGGGCACATACAGCATGTTTAAGACCTGTTAAACTTGTGTGCTAGTGCAGTCAGCACTTCACTGTAAACCCGTCTCTCAAACAATTAGACTGAGAAGCAATAAGAGAAGATTAAAGACAATTATACCTGGATAAATAATGCAGAATAACATTTGTGACTATTTATTTGAATTCTAGGAGTTTATCTGATGTAACTTCATTTTTCTGACTTTCTGCCCCAAGAAGGTCTATTAAATGTCACAAAACAATCATGCTGTTATTATAATGTCTGAATCAAGATGGCAAAAGGAGGAAATCCCTTCCTGAAAGAGTTTACAGACAAAGAACAGGAGAAGAGTGTAATTTTATCATCATTTTTAAAATGAGAGATCAAGCTACAAAGAGATTAATGGACCTTCTTGACCGCACTCTGGAAGTCTCAGGTTTCCTACAGGTTAAACAAAGGGCTGCGTTACAAGATTGTCCCTGGAACGATGAGCAGACACCCAAAGAGTTCTACATTAGCAGACTCTGAATTAAACTAATTTTTATAAACTCTTCATGTAAAAATTACGAATAAAAAATAGGAATGTAGGAATCCATCTGTTTGCAGACAATTCATGACAGAAAAGAAGACTGAACTTTTTATGAATATTATATGCAGATGCTAAACTGTAAAGAAAATGCAAATGCAAATACAAATGCAAATACAAATACAAATACAAAGCAGTGCTCCTTGGAACACTTTCTCAAATGTACTACCTATGAAAACCAGAAGAAAATAAGTAGACTCCCACAGAAGTCCAATAAACAACTTCTCTGCAACAAATTCCCATCATTTCATAACTAAGAAGTTAAAATTGGAACAATTTTTTTAACAAAGTTCAGATTTGCAAAGAGTGCGATCCCTTATCATGTAAAGGAATGATTAAAGCAGTCGATAGTCTGCTGGTGTGCATAGTCTGGATTATGTCTTTGAAAAAGAGGAAATGCTTGATGATGGTCTAGCAGCACTGTGTTTCCAACAGGCCAGTCAGTCAAATGCAAATACAGTCTATAATAAAAAGAGCTGGTTGGCATAGTAATTGGGAAATGAATGTTATTTGTAGCTCCATATTTCTGTCTTTAGGAGTCTAAGAACTAGGAGGTTGGTATTGATAAGAGGGTTTGTGTATAAATCCTTTGTAATGAGGCTGTGCCTCTTCAGTCATTTGTATTAATTTTAACTTTAGATATGAACATCATTCTCTGAAAGGGGTGACAACTAAAATAACTAATTTCACAAATGTCTGGGGGAAAAAAAATTACTCAATTTAGAAAAAAAATTCCCTGGGTTCTTTTGTGGTTGTTTGGTTGGTTTTGGATGTTTCTTTTTTGCGGCAGGGGGAGTTTGGGACTACGTATGGGATCACCTTACGTGTCATGGCACGCACTATAGATTATAGCTGCGTTTGTGCAGATACTGGCAAAGATGGGTTCTGGTTTGGAGGAAGGAAACTATTACGTAGGAAAAATACCGACTACAACGTGTCCTTGCTATTCTTAACTCAGGTCAAAAACTCTCTCCAAATGCCTTGAGATGTGCATCAACTCCAGCCATTGATATTATAATAATAATTATATTAATAATTCAGAATATTTCTGTGAGATCACCTGGCAATGCAGGACTGGAGGGCCTTAAATGGGAGAGTCTGGAGCACTGTGGAAAGGTGAAATTCTGTCGGCGGCTTTGATTGCCTCTCTTTTGCTACTCTGTCTGCACCCCGATTGCTCTTTCCATGCAGTTTTATTTCCACCTGCATGGATTCCCTTAACTCTTCACTTTGCATTCCCCCATCTCCTGATATTTATCTCTTATTCCTGTTTCTGGCACTTACCCCTTAGCCCTTCTCCTCACCTTTCCAATGTCTCCATGTTCACTCTTCTCTTCCAGCCATCCTTCCTTCTCCTAATTTCTCTAATTTCTCTGTCCTTCTACTTACTGGCCTTCAAGACACCTTCTTCAGAATCCAAGGACTGCCCTTCCTTAATTCCAAGCTCCACCCCATACAGGTGATTTATAGCACACTGGCTGGAGGTAGCCTTTGGAGCTGATTTTAAGCAAAAAAAGACTGAATTTTGTGTAAAATAGAAACGTGATTAGTGTCTCTGTTCAAGGTAGGACCGTCATTGCTGTGGCTAGTTGGAGGTCTGACTTGAAAAGGATCGGTGTACTTTTATCCACATCTATTACTTTGCTAATTATGGGAATGTGATCAGCTCATGTCTTTGGGCATTCAGTGCATGCTGTGGAGAGCAAGAAGCAATCTCTTGCCTCTGCCCCTGTTTAACATTACACGCAACTGGTCAGGTGTATTAAGGGCTTACTGTTCCATCTTCCGCTTAAGCATCGGACGTGGGTCCTACCAGAGGCAAGCTAGCAGGCTCGATGGGCCAGTGGACTCATCTCACCCAGTAAATCCCATGCTTTTGTGATGTGTTGGCAGACCCTTACCTTAAACAGTGCTAGCAGGCACCGGTGTAATAAAAACACACTGGCTCATGCGGTACTTCTGGGATTTTCCATAAAAGCAGCATAAATGTTAATGAATAAATAATCTTCTCCTAAATTTCATACAATAACTGAGCTTACCCCAGGCAGGATGTGCTGCTGTAGATCATGGTTTGCAATATGTGAGAATTCCTTATTCCTGGTAGGGTGGTGGGAGGAGAAGTTTGTCGCTCTCCATGCCATTTATTTCTCTGTAAGATGTTGAGGGCTTAGGTCTCTTGTCTTTACACATCCTTGCTCATACTAAGTCGCTAACACTAGGAGCTAACACAAATTTTTGGAGGAAAGAAAGATAACGGGAAAAACATGCAAAATATTAGTTAAATTAATAAAATAATCCCACTTTCCTGATCTTGTGTGCAGAAAGAAAAGAAGAAATTGAATTGAAAATGCATTAGGTAGTGCCTGATCTAGGAATTAATCTGCTTACTTACACACAGCAGAGATACAAATTCTCTTGAGATAACTAACTTGGTTTCTGATGTGGTATAATCCATGTTTACACAAGCATACTTAAATTGCACTGAATTGTAAAGAGAAAAGATTCCTGTGTAAAATGAAGCAGAGATGGAAAGAAGAGTGAGGAAAAAAAAATCTTTTTTATCATACAGGAGTCTTCTCCTTCTCACCATTCAAAAGAGCACCTTAAAAGAGATACGTTACCTCTGATCTGAACTGGAAAGAAGGTGCTTGTTGGAATTGAATCTCCTTACTACAGGAGCTTTTAGCTACGTTTTTGGCTGAGTGAATGAGGCTGCGGGAAAACATGAAGTTATTGTTGTTCAGCCTCAATGGAGATGAAAATGCTGGAATCATACTTTCAACCTTTTCTGGTTTTTTTTAGAACATAGATTTACTTTGAGTAGTGCACTTTATTCCTTTCCATTTGGATCACTCATTAGGTGTTTGTCTTAATGGACAAGCAACTGTCCTGTTGTCACAGCTTAAGCGAGCCGTGCACTGGGGAACAAGGTGTTGCTTGGGATAGTTTCTGAGGAAGCACCTCAGGTGGAGATGGTCATCTCGTTATCCATGGCTATCTAGGAGTTTGTAGGCAATGCTAAGATAGCTCTTGGTTTCCTTGAGACAGAGAGCACAACCCAGTTTTAATAATTGAGAAGCTGCTGTGCACCTAGGCTCAAGAAGCTATTCAGCTCTGCTGTGCTGACAAGGAGAACAGCAGCAGTGTGGTAACCAGTAAAAAATATTATTCATCCCTAGAGAGAGAAGAAATGTGTAACTTGGTGGCATACACCAGCTCTGCACACCTGTCTGCAGCGACGCTACAGCCAGCGGTTATGGGAAACATCTGTATGAAAGCGGATGTTTATCGTAAACTGTTACAATTTACCTTCATTTAATGCTCTGTAGTAGCAGCCTCAGGTCATATTTAAATATTTCAGTGTGATCTATATTGAATTTTAATTTTTTTCAGTGGACATTGATTTTGCAGTAAGCAAAGAAGAGATAGATACTATCAGAAAATTAACCTAAAATTAAAACTTTATGATGTACTATTTGTTTGTGCAACATCTTTAGAAGAAAGGCTACGTTAGCACCAGGGCTTTTTAAACCAGTGCGAGGAGAGGGGAAGATACGATGACATACATTAAAAGACTAATGATTGCTCAGTCGAACTTCTGCTGGTACCTCCTTAATCACTGAAATCATGATGCATGTTGTGCTTCAGAGGGCAATTCCAGACCTGGTACAGGGCTGCTCTCTGAATGTGGGGTGCTCTTTGAAGTTTGGGCCCTTTTCCAGCAGAAAAATGTCGGAGGGATGGGTGGAATACCACAAGGTTACTATAAGTACGTGTCAGTGGTGGTTGGACACGTTAGGGAGGTAACACCAACCGCTCTACTCCTAAAGTAGCTTCAATGTATGCCTTTAACTCCCTACTGAAGCAGAAGGATTTGGGATTGCATGCCCTGAGACACAGGGGAAACAGAGGTGAGCTCAAAATGAGTTGGATGATTCTGTTACACTTGTAAGCTGCTGAAGCAGCCCGCATGTTCCTACATGCACAGCAAAGTGACCTCAGCTGAGAACAATGCAGATTCCGCATTCATGAGATTCAAATCCTCAAACTTAATGGGCAAGACCCCATGAGGCTTGATGTATTAACATTGGATGTATTGTTTTGAATAGAAGAGTAAAAGCGTAACATCAGTCTAGTTGTTAGAGTTACTGGGCTTGGTTTTTAGGGGTATATTTTACATATCCAGGAAAATACCAAACGTGCTGGTCCATGGCCTGATTTTGCAGGTCCTGCAGGGTGTGACCAGCTGCTGAGCACTGGTCTCGGTTGCTCTCACAGCCAGTGTTACTGCGCTCAAAGCCTGGGACTTCTGGACATCTTGAATTGCTCATGGGTTTACCCTTCTTCCCAACTTCATTCAGGCAAAGGGGGAATGAGTTAGGAGACTTACTCAAATTAGCCAAGTCTGTCACTGAGAAGAAGAGCAAGCTACTGCAGACCCCGTAGCATCCTTTGAACTCCATGCGTACGGTGGCCCCAGATTTCAGTACTATGTGCCATGAGATGCAGGGACACATCTATGGGTGCACTGGGCTCCTCCACATTGTTTCTGGCAGTCCTGATGGTAGTTCTTTAGATTTTCCTTTTATGTGTACATGGCAGAAGAATGGGAGAACACTCACAATATGGCCCTTGCAGCTGTCAGAAGTGCCTGAAAAAAATACACATATATGTATTTACATACATACCTGCACATATGTATATTTTTAAACCTTGACAGTATCAAGCGTGGGAGGCAATGCAGAGTTTGGGGATGGTCTTACCTACCAGCGTGATTTCAAAGTTAGATGAGACAATGCAAAATGGCATTTCTTGCTTTATGTCTGCACCACTAATACTGTGCACTGATACTAAAATCATCGAAAAATCTGGATCGGCATTGAGTGAAGTAGTTTACTAAATTTTATTAAGAGAAGGGAATGTGAGGGGAGGGAACAGAAAATTAAGTACCAAAAACATATGTATCCAGCGCCTAGAAGAAAAATAGAGTATGAGGCGTTACAAGGTGAAAATACGAGACAAAACAAAATGGTAAGGTGAATATTTTTCTTACTGCTTAAACCAAAAATTTGATAAACATTTTAAATTAGTCCTCAAAATGCAGGGAGCTTAGCTGTAAAATTCCATCTGATCACTATTAGGCTTACATGAGATTACAAAAGCCTGCTGATAATAGAGTTAAATTAAATTTCAAAGCACTGCGGTGAGGACACTGAAACTGCAACAAGCCGGCAGTATCGTTTGGGTGAAAAAGGGAGAATAATCTGAGCATAAAAATAGAGAGTCAAGAGGATGCTGTTTACACAGTAATTGACTTTAAGAGTAATTTTTGCGATATATTGTTTTCAGAGTTTAGATAAGGCATAAAAATAGAAAATCAATGGTATAATAAAGGAGAATTTCAGGACTTTGGTGGGTAAGGAGGAGGTCTTTAGATGTTGTCTGCTATTGCTGAAGACCTTTGTTTACCTTGATTTTGTTTGACTTTTTTCTGAGCCAAACCCTGGGTAGGTGAGGGTTACTGTACTCCCGAAACTGATACCCCATTAGCTTGAATTTCCTTCCTTGTTTCTTTTCAGTTTAGTTTCCATCGTTAAATAAATTTCCAGAGTGCCTGGGTATATGTGTACAAAGTTAACTACAGGGTCATTGCAGCAATTGAAACCCATACCGAGCCATGTCAGAAGAGAAAATTCTAAAGGGAAATACACTGAGGCTACATGTCAGATGTTTCTCTCTTCTTTTCTCTCCCTCTCTTTTTATGCACACAAACACCCATATGCACATGCACATATATTAATATATATAATATATGCAGATATTGATGGAATTCTATGAGTTGAAAGAGAGGGAAGATGTCTTTAAGGATCCATATCTCTCGCAGCAGATATATGTTATTATCACTGAAATGTGGCCTTCAGTCTTGAAACAGTTAAAAGAGTTCTACGGCCACAAAAGAAGAGATTTCTTCAGAATTATCTCCCGCCTCACATTTGCTCTTAGGCAAGCAGTTTAAAAAAGCCCAGTGATTGAGCCAGTGATCCAATTTGAAATGCAGAAATGATTAGAGCTGCTTGCCTCATTTCATATCGAAATTCTCTGATTTATGACAGGGCTGCAGCCAAGATCTATCTCCAAAGGGAATTAGTGTGCAAGTTTGCATATTTTTGTTATTTAGGTTTCTGATAGCAGCTGCTAGCTAGAAATACGGAACTGGGAGGTGGCGGTGCAGGGTTTTTCAGCCACTGGAGCAAAGAAAGATAAGAGCCTTACGTTTAGGACATTTAGACCCCTTGACCATCTCACCATACAGTAATTTTTAAACTTGGATTGCAGTAATACCAGAATCCGGTGGGATGGCTAATTGTAGTTGTGGAGAAAGGAATTACCAAAATTCTGTCTCCATGTTTTAACTAGGGGAATTTTAATGAGGCATAAAACTTCAATCACGCGACTGACCTGTGGGGCAGAGTGTAGAACATATAATGAAACAGAAATAGAATTGTGAAAAAAAATTATTACCTTATCTGGAATTTACATGAAGTGTTAACAGGAAATTATGCAGCGGTTATAAATGAAAAGTATGGGATTTGATGTACTTATTAATACAGATTTGTTACATACATGATACCAGTGTCCCAAATCTACTGTCCGCAGCTGTCCCCAATTTCTTATTTCTCTGTCCTCCAATGCATTTAGTGTCTTCTTATTACTCTGGAAGCTAAGGCCAATATCCATTTAACACCAGCTTCTAAGACAAATGGAAACATCTTTGTGTAGGGGTTGAGGACGGAGGAATTTCCCTTTTCAGCATTCAGACACTCGTAAAATTCAGAGTTTTTCATTTGGAATTCAGTTCATGTTTTCTTTGGATTTGTAAACCTTCTGTGATGAGGAGCAAAGAACGAGCACATGGTAGCTTTAAAAAAAAAGGGGAAAGCAAAGCCCTCTCCATTGAATGAAAGATGAGTAACTGCCGAATTATGCTAGTATTGCACTGAGCAAAGAAATCACACTGTGAAAGTTTATTACCTCAGCTACTATCCGGCTCCATATGGAGTCATTATGGCCTAGAGTCTCAATAGTGCTCCTAAATTGACCTCACCATAATGCAGCTGTGCTTCCAGGTATTAAAACCTCTCTCATATTTCACTGAATATTCCCTAGGGGATCCAAGGTTATTGTAGTAAAAACTTTAAAATTTGATTGCTTTGTTCTTTGACAAAGAATTCTGTAAGAAGATCGTACAGCCTGCACACGGAAATGTGCAAGTTATTTCTTTTCAACCACTCCTTGCATGCTTGTGTTTTTGCATTGTTATTTAATGGTAATTCTGCCGGTAGAGCTGGTCATGTTTAGGTACATTGCGTGGTTACCCAACTGACGTGAGTCACTCCGAGCGTGGTGTTGACCTTCCAATAACACTGGTACCGCACCTACAACAGCACCGACACTTGGGGTTGAGCTTCCCAGTGGTGGGAATTTCCATTAGAATATTTGAAATGACAATTTAAAACACCGTGCACCCAGTACGTGAAGAGTTACCAAAACAGGGACATGATGGAAATGGAGGAAATAGAAGGGAAGATGGCTTTGCTTGGAACAAATTCATCCGCTTGCTTGGGACCATTATTCAGACAAAACCGACAATGCAGTCAGTGAAATTGGCACCTGAAGAGAAGGGTATAGTAAGGTCTATTTTTATACACTCATATATACATTAAGACAAACTATGAGTCTTTTAATTTTTTCAGTTCCCATAATAATAGTGTAGGATGGCATATATTGGAGATTATTTGAAATACAAAAATGGTGTTCTTTTTTTTTCCCTTTTTTTTTTAACAGTAACAGAAAAATTCCAGCAGAAATATAAAAGAATCAATCTTTGGATGAAGTCCACCTTCTCTGTTCCCACTAGAATTGAGCAAGCTTTCTTTCCTACTACCTTCTTTAGTGATTTGACTGCAATGGATTCTGTGCCTGCTGTACTATGAGTTTTATGATTCTGTGAGAAAAGATGAATATAGCACTATGAATCTCCCTTCTGAATGGTATTTTAACTTCTCTAAAGATATTGTAATCTAGTCTATCCATGCTATTTGCAGAAAAGCAGGCGATAGAGGTTTTGTTAGCCAGCGACTGACGTTTTCAGAGCATGGACTCCATCTGTGGGCCCGAAGGTTCATATGGGCAATCGCTGGTGTATGTGTATTTTTTTTTTCCATTTTTACTTGTGCAAGCAGAAATGGAGATCCTTACGCAAAAATATGGTGCAACTTTGCTCAAATAAAAGGTTACGTTTCGGGTTGTATAAGGAAGTCCAGTGGTATGGAGAAAGAGAGGATCAAATATGTCCAAGGCTGTTGCATGAGTTGGCAGGGGATACACTTGGCCCTAGAGAAGCCCCTAACTCAGAAAAGATGGAATAGGTCTTTGTCTTAGTGTAATGCTGTTGTGGGACTATAAAATATTTACATTATGAAGCAAAGGATAAGAAACTGCAAGCAGGCATGGCTCTTTCTGAAGAGCACAACAGCTTCTGTCCTTCCTCATAAAGTATAAATACTCATACGTAGAAAAAATTAAGTCTTGCTTTTTTCTTCATTAAATTATTAAGCTATCGATCATTTTAGTTGAAGCTTTATCTTGGGCTATCAAGTCTGAGAATCTCTGTGCACACAAAAACCGCTTCCACAAGGTATTATTTTTAAAGCATATTATTTTAATGATTTATCATAAAGAATGATCTGTATTGCTCTGATAGCCAGTAAAAGTTAAAATATTAAGTGAGCAGTATAGTGAACTTGGATAAGTGCAGCATTAAAGTAGATAGATACACGTTAGCTGATATCGGGCATCAGATGTAAAATCAAAAGGATTAAATTTGACAGAAGAGCCCCATTTAATTTCTTCCAACCCCTGTGGTTCTATTGAATAAAACGTACTTTAAGTACCTTTCTGGACTGCACTAACATCTGCTGTTCTGGGAAACCAGTTCTTGCCAGAGATAGCCATGTTCCTGCGAAATGCTGGCCCACAGTGGCTTGCAGCGAGGGACTCATCTTCTTGTAATATTCTTACTAATTAATTCTCACGAGGCTTGCTGCTGGGCTAACTGTTGTGAGGCCAGCAGTGTGAAGAGGTTAGCTGGGAACGTCATGGAGAGGGATGCTGTGGCAGCAGCAGAGCCCGTGTGTGCATGTCTGTCCCCCTCCCCACAGAGACGAGAACAAAAAGGTGTACAAAACGGTCACAGACAGGCAACAAAGGACAGTGGCTTAGTTCCCTAGGAGCTATGGCTCTTCCACATTATATACTGAGTTCTATAAATTCTATGCCGTCTGACCAGTTGGACACCTTCCCAAGCCTTATGAACTTATCAAAGCAGATCACTCAAGTATGATTGATTAGGATTGTGTAACGCTGGAAAAAGAAATCCTTCTGGAAGAAGTTGGGCAACCCACTTCTGTCAGAAGTCCTATCGTCCCTCAATGAGATTAAATGCTGGTCATCAAATCCCGTGTGCTTCATGTCTGTGTTGACTTCAGTGACGGCAGTCTCTGAGACAAGCCAGAGTTACCTGATTTTGGATGTACGTGGGTGTGTTTGCACGGGCACAGACACACGTGCCCATACACGCCCTGCGCACGTGCCCGTTATTTTCCAGGAACCCTACTTTCAAGCTGCTTCCTCAAAAAAGAAGGGAAAAGCTGTTTTAATTTCACAGAACTGACCAGAAGAGATAATGAAGTACTTTCAAAACTCTTTATGTGTGGAAGCCCTAGAGGCAAACCCCAGAGCTTTCTTACTTTTAGCAACCAATTACTGCAAAAAAAGGGAGAGTTTCCTCAATTATGAAGTACACCAATGCAGACTGCACAGACTCAATTTCACAAAGTGTATTGGAAAGGCAGCATTCGCACAATTAATGAGAAAATGCTGCATGTGTTCAGGCCTTCTGTTAATTGATTAAATGAGTCTACATCTAAATCTGATTATAATCTCAGTGTGGCGGTACAATGGAGCGAGTGTGTAGGAGGTAAAGAGACTCCCTCATTCTTACGCTCTCAGATGCGTGGGTGCATCCTCCCTTCTGCTTCCCTCTCCACTAACTGTAAGCACGGGGTAAGAATTGGGCTAATGGGAAAGGCTGCAAACTTCCCTATTGAAAGCTGGATAGCTTAATCACAGTTATTTGAACGGTTATTAGTGGTTCAGTGTCTCGGTTCCTGTTTAATCCATCCCTCGTCCTTGTCAAATGCAGCGTGCTTCGTAGCCAGTGTCCGTTTGATGCTCATTGTGGTTAACAAGTGCTGGTTAGTTTTCCCGCGGTGTCGTAATAAAACACAAAACCTGCCATGTGCTTGTCATTTTTTTTAAAGAAGGCCACAGCGTTCCCTAAGGGTTGTGAGAGAAGTTCATCCCATTGAACTGGTCAGCAAGATATCATTAGCTCGTTGTGTACATGAAATCCAGGGGTTAGAGCACCAAGCGTCACAAGCCAGTTTCTTTACCTCCTTGAGCTGATCAGAGGATCAGAGTATCAAGGAAGGATTAGCACTGACTTGGGATTTGTGTGATTGGTTAATTTATTGCGGCGATGGCAGGCCTTTCATCTATGGCAACATTTAATCAGCACGGCCATGGAGGCTATTACGGGTTAGCTCTTTTCTCAAGTCAGCCAGGGCTGCACCATCAGCCCTATCACAATTCCCCTGAAATTTCCAAATTATCTGGAACAGGCTTTAGCCTCACAGTAATAAAAATTAGAAGAGATTCCTGATAGCACTGGTGGAAAAGGCTTTCACTTGCACAGGGCAAATTATAAATAGTATGAACGTGCACTTTAAAAAAAAAAATTCTCCACCTCTTAAGAGATGTGCAGGACTTATCACCCCTGCTCTGATCCAAATCCTCGTGGTTGAAAATTTATATTAGATTTTATCAGTGAGGCCTAAGTCTAGAAAAATCAATGAAGGTTATCTTTTATGTTGCAGGAACTTGTGGAAATATTGATTTTCATTTTATAGTGAATTTGGAGCATGAGTTGGTAATCACTGCTGAGCTGACTACAATGTTTGCCTACTGTATCTTTTACTGAGTTTTGCTCAAGTATTTAAGATAGTATATTCCTGTTGATTTTAGCATGTCGTTTGAAATCAAATGTTTCTTAATACAGGTTGATGCATCTCTTGTTATATAATGTAATCCTTCAGCGTAATGGTGATTAGTTAATGTCTGTTGGATGATTTCTGAATTTCAGAGCGACGTTCAGAATGAGAAGGAGGGAGATTTTGGGACTCCCTTCATATATCTTGCTTCTCCTTTTTCCTTACCAGTCACTGAAACACTAAGTGAAATACATAATATGAGAGAATACAGTGAAAAATAAGAGGAAGGATGCTAAAAGATAAAATATCCATGGATAAAAAGAGTTAGGAACCTGAGTAACCGCTAGTATAAAATATGTTTATTCAATCTATTAAGCATTAAATCGTTCAGAACTAATGAGAGCTAGAAAAACTTCTACTGATAAAAGGATACTATGGCCACAGTTTATTAAATGACTCTAGATCCTTCATCTTGGCTCTTAAAAATGCTTTGACTAAGTAAAGCAGTGATTCAGAGAGTGCCCGTACTCACTCTCTGTGGTTTTTATTTGTGCAGAGAATGTCCGCTTGCGATGTCCTTCCTACTGGCAGTGTATCCATGCAACTGATTTTAAAATGGATGAATTCTTCAAAAAAACCATTTGAATATTCAAATAAATCTGTTCCTGCCAAATTTATGCCATTTTTTGGTTTTGATTTTAGGTAACATATATGTGATGATTGAGTTACTTCAGGGCAGATATTGCAGAAGGAATCGTTAATACCTCCTTCACACAATCTAACTCTCGGGGAAGTAGAATAAAACTTTGTGACTTTCGTAAGAAAGCCTAACTGACCATGAGCACTTAAAGCAGGGATACTCTCAGATAGTTGTTCACTGTTAAAGCAAATATTGTTAAAAATAGTAGGAAAACCAAAATTATACCTAGTTTTAAATAGATTTTGGAGTATGGGCTCTGCTTGTTCCCTCCTTCCTGAGCCCTCCGGGCAGGACCTGTTCTCCAAGTACAGAAGGCACTCTGGTAGCGAGTACTTTGCCTGAGCAACCTTTTACATTTCTCCAGTAAGGATTTAAATCTGTAACTGTACAGGGATGTTGAAATACAATTTTTTCTGAAACCTTGGTGCGAGGAAATACTGTTCCTCTGGGAGAGAAATAGTGAAGCTTTCTGCAAAGTGCATGTCATCAAATGCAGTCGAAGGACATGATGCTGCAGATGTCCATGAGTATAATCTCTAAAAATGTGGGCATCTGAGCTGCAGAAAACTTACAGGAAAAAGTGTATGAACGTAGCTGCTCGGATCCCCTCCTGGTCAAAGCACCTTCAGCCCAATGCTGGGGAGCATAGAGGCATGCACTTACCAGGATGCACGGATATATATATATAAAATTCTAGTTCCTAGAATGAACTGTGTGTCACTGCATTTATTTACATGATATTGGCATCCTTCCCCAAGTTAATTATACCCTATTATGCTTCTAATGCTGTAATTATTTTAGTATCCTAACATTTAGTGTTCTTTGTTCTTCATGAGTGTTGTGGTCGGTATGTCTTTCGCTTGGTTCTGTCCATTTTCCTCCAGTCACAGTCTGTTCATGTATTACACAGAAATGTTACAGATTTATAAATCGAGCAACGGTGTGTCACTGATTTCAGGGACAGCAGGACTGTGTCCACTTCGTGGTTTTCCATGTGATGATTGGGATTCCTTTAGATGGAAAACGTTTTCAGGCAAAAAACAAATGTAGTGGATTGAATTCTTTACTGTCTGGTTGTGGCATTCATATGAGCTATGAATGCTGATGGTATATGTAAAAGAAATTAAGTGTTGACTTCTATAAAGTACAATGAAATAGAAAGAGGTGGGGTTTTTTTGTTTGTTTGTTTGTTTTTTGGTTTTTTTTAGCCTTACTATAGGTCAACGTTTATGTGATCCAAAGCCTGTAACCTTGAGCTTTGCCCCACAGAAACTTTTGCTGACTTCTCTGGTATTTCGAACTGAAGTGATGCTGGAATAAACACTTGCAGGGTCAGCCTTAGTGTAAGGGTGGGGGTGGGGAAGGATAGTCATTTTTTTTCTTTCAGTTCAAAATGAAATGATTAACATAATAAAATCTTTGACAGTGGAGGAACTACAAAGAAAGGATGACCTGCAAAGATTGAGTTAAATTCTGTTATCTGAACCACAGGTGCAATTCCTTTTGATGTCAATGGGAATAGTGTCTGTTGCTGAGAGTAAAATATGACCCGTTGTCTGTTTGCTTGTCTATTCTGGAACTACAGATGAGCCTGCATAACCGAACAGATATGCCTGGACAGATGTGATTGCCTTTGTTAATTGTTAGTCTTGAACCCAGCATTTGCATGCAATGTCACTGAATATTTTGTTTTGCACACTTCAAGCCAGTGCTGAGTTTAAAGAAAATAATTAAAGGATTCATAACACAACTAGCCGGGATTTTGAATATTTTGCAGTATTCTCTATTTTATTTTCAATATTGATCTAAAGAACAACGAGTGTTTTGAGTCTTTTTCCCAAAATCAAGCCATATTTTGCAAAATCATGTATTCCTAAAAAATTACCAAATTGGAAAGGATAATTTTTTAATTACTGAAAAATATCTTTCCATGCAGTGCATCTTTTTTTATGATTCTGCTCTGCTGCAGTTAGTTATAAACCGATGAGAGACTGCAAAGTGATGACATATGACAATCATCTGAAGCGTTGCTACTGTTAGAAATAACCCTTGCTTAGCTGATTTTCAAAGTGGTATTTTCCACGTTGGGCCCTTAGTTATAGCTTTACCGTAGGTTTTGGTTTGTTAGACTTTAGGAAACCTTTTAGATGAAGGTTGAAGAAATGGAGATTTGCTGTCAGATGATGAGATTCTTGTGTGCTGGATTCCTGAGATTTGCTGAGCACTTCAGGGTAACAGACCAGAATCTCCTCCCAAGGATGGCCTCACCATTACGAACGCTGTGTGCAGGTCGTGATACCCTCTTCCTTTATGAATTTTTTGTAAGCTTCATGACACTTTTTGTGCCTGGTCAAGGAGGGCAAATACCCACAAGAAGGGTGGGCTTCTCTGGTATGTGGCAGAATTCCCCCAAGTCTTCAACGGTTCTTCAAGGAAGGCAACATTTGACCTTGGTTTGCCTCCAAGAAGACAAGTCCTTGTGATTGACCTGGACAGATAAATTTCATACAAATTATCTTTTCCTTTCAAAATAATTATATACAACTTTAGCATAGCCAAAAGAGTCAGGATCCATATCTACTTGGTAAGAGATACTGAGCCTTCAAGTCAGTTGGTTAATAGGCCAGTTAGGCAAACACAGGGATTTAAAATATGGAAAGGAGGGGGTGTGTGGGTGATAAAAAGTCTACCAAAAAATAGTGATGTGGTAACACTTTTTTTTTTTTTTTTTTAAGAAAATCCTAGAATTACTTAAGAATTGCTTATATATGTAGTATGTTGACCAGCCAGTGCATTTCTAGATTATTTTGGACATATTCTGGGGAAATAAGCCAATACTGATTAATAGGCTTGATGTTTGGAAAGCCTCTAGGATGAAGCTAGTGATTATAGTATTGTAGATAAGAAATTTAACTCTAGAACACATAGTCCATTGACTTTATGAAAATGACAGATTTTGGAAAAAAAAAAGTAAAAGGTAAGTTACTTTGTATGCTGTATATCAAATTATTTACAGAAAAATGGGAAGTATTTCAGAAGTTGAAAATCCTGAGTCAGAGGAACTAATTCAAATCATTCTCCTGGTGAATGTTTTCTTACCTATGTATATTCCAGCACCCTCCTTACATGTGTTGTGCACCTAGTTCATCCTGATCCAAAACCTCAAATTAGCTGGAGTGATTACGCTAACCTTAACAAAATTTGGATCAGACCAGAGATGTGTTTTTTACGCAGTGCCAGTAGTCAGTGCTTCAGTTTGTGTACAGTGCAGGCAAGGTCTATCAGCTTTTTTTGTAACATAGGAGCTTATTAAGAAGAAAAAAAAAGAAAGCGAAGTTGTTCACTTTAATGGGTTCAATCTTCTGTAAATAAGAATAGTACGTATTAGGATTTCTAGCTTCTAGCACCATGCACTGCCATACGCATTTATAACAAAGAATCTAATTTCTTTTTTTAAAACAACTATTTTCTCAAAGTTTGAAACAATTCTGGGCAAACTTAAAAACCTTAGTGTTTCCTTTTAATACAATTGAGTATTGTAATACTGGTATTTCACTAATCTTAAGATACTGAGTTTGATTATTCTTCCATTTCAACTGTAAATGGCATCTTCAATGTCCTGGAAGTTTGATAACCTTCAATTTAACACGGACACCATTTCAAAAAGATCTTCAGATAATTTACACACTACTTCAGTCACTTCAAGTTATATGGGCTCAGTTACATGTAAATTTTGCTTTCATTTAAAAAATTTGTGTTATTTATTAATTTGTTCAAGTTACAGGTATGTTATTCAGTTCTGCAAAAGTGTCCAAGTAATGACCTTTTAACTTTATCTGTGTTGAATTGACTGAAGTGAGTGCCGTAAAATATCAATTGAGTATTTCTCTTCCAGTAACAATCAATTGATATGGTGCATATTCGCCTTAAATGACATATTTGGAAATGCCAGAAAGGGTCTAATTCTGCCTAGTACTAAAGGGTCTCTTATTAATTACATGGTAGGCACGGAGTAAATGAATCAGTAGAATTGATGTCCATGGGCCACGTCCTGCTTCCTTCACTTGAAATGCAGAAAAAAATTCCATGGCTTCAGTTGTTTTCAGCAATGCACAGTGGAAGACTTTACGACTGCAGAGAATTTCACTTCGTCATGACATTGCTATGTAGATGTTCTAATGAAAATGTCTTGAATGTTCAGGTAGATACAAGTATAAATTTTATTGTAAAAACATCTCCTACTCTTGCAGAAATTAGAAAGTCACTTTTCTCATTTGTTTGAATTTTCTTGCATTTAAGAGGGATTTCAAGTCAAATACCTGCCCATTAATTTTCAAAGTGCCATCGTTAGTATATTGTTTGGTTGAAATCACTAGCCGTCTTCTGTGCAGTGCTTGAGAAACAGCAGCTTTTAAAAAGCATTTTAAAAGTGACCTATTCATAATACACTATAGAGAAATAATTTCTCTGACAAATATGCTATTTACAGTCAAATAATTTCAAAACTAAAAGGAAAAAAGCAGTAGTGTGGTTTACTAGAAAGCACCACATTCGCGTTGTCAAGGTTTTAATCGAAATCCCAGGCCGTGTGGAGTAATCTAGGGATTTTCTCTTGTGTTTCATTAGTTGTTTTTTGAACTGTAATCCCAGTAATGAGCAAGTAACGAAACTCAGCTGTACATACAAAACTACCACCTATCGCAGTTCTTTCAGTCTCAAATAGGATAACCAGAGCATAACTACTGTGAAGCAATACAATTATGAATTTCTTGAGGGGGAAAAAGGAGAGATAAGTGCACGGAAGTCAGCTAACACTGATGCATGGGTGGCTACAGCATGCAAAGGGTTAACAAGATTTTCATTTTAGATAGTTGCCGTAGTAACAATCAGAGAGCTCAGGCTGTATCTTTTCTATTTGTGGGGAATGTTTAGATTTACAGAGTAGCTCAGCTTATTATATATCTGCCTTGATTGCCGGATAAGGTTCGTTGATTAAAAAGAGAATAAGATGCATTTTTATAATACTAAGGGAACCCGCCGCCCCCCGCCCCTGCCTCCCATCACTCTTTGTCCAGCTCTCTCTCTGCTCTCCCAGCGCTCGCCCGCTGCCCAAGGTGTGGCTGTAAATCAAGTTTCACTTGAACTTTCAAGGAGAAGAGGC
The DNA here is from genome assembly GCF_000699245.1 of Pterocles gutturalis. Classification (NCBI taxonomy): domain Eukaryota; kingdom Metazoa; phylum Chordata; class Aves; order Pterocliformes; family Pteroclidae; genus Pterocles; species Pterocles gutturalis. The sequence continues at coordinate 65,409 of NW_010111531.1, forward strand.
TGGTGCCGCCTGAGCTGTGTGCAGCAGGAGCGCCTGGTCTTGGGCGTCCCTTTCCTCCTTCCATCAGCAGATGTGGACCGTAAAGCCGTGCCGCAGCCGGAGACGGGTTTGGGTGCTGCTTCTTTTGTTTCGATGTGTTCGCTCATTTGCCATCCACAGCTGAGCAGAGGAAAGTTTGATCAGAGGTCGCCTCCGTGGCGGAGGAGTGAAGAGGCAGATTTCCAAGTGTTCATCACCCAACGCTTCCCCCTGGAGTCAGCAGGAGCTGTCAGAGGCTCACGGGCTCTGCAGGCGTGGCTGCCTCCCTTCAGTGTGCAAATGGGATCTGACCTCATGAAAAGCAGGCAATCATTTATGTCCCTCCCTTAAAAACTGAGGCGGCTTGTGCCCGCAGTAGAAGGGTGCCAGGTCTGAAAAGGGTGCCCCCCTGCCCGGCGGCTGCCGCTCAGGACCAGTGGCCGTGCTGGCGGTGGCCGTGCACCTCCTGGGAGCATGGAAAAATCCCAGCTCAGCTGGGACGCCAGGTCCAAGCCTGCCTTCAACGGGTGCTGCCAATTCGTGCCAAGTGATAGGTGGTAGTTGTTTGAAACAGACAGGGTGGCTGGAGTGCTGCAGCATTTTAATACCAATTTCTGTGACAAGAAGAGTCATTCTGAGATGGGGAAACACTCTTTATCAGGGAGTGTAGGGAGAGGACAAGGGGTAACGGGGATAAGCTGAAAGAGGGCAGATTTAGACTAGACTTTAGGAAGAATTTTTTCCATGTGAGGGTGGAGAGGCAGTGGCCCAGGGTGCCCAGAGAAGCTGTGGATGCCCCATCCCTGGAGGGGTTCAAGGCCAGGCTGGATGAGGCTTTGGGCAACCTGGGCTGGTGGGAGGTGTCCCTGCCCATGGCAGGGGGTTGGAACTGGATGGGCTTTAAGGTCCCTTCCAACCCCAACCATTCTGTGATTCTATGATATTAAGTTTTACTAATTTCTGTACTTTGATAGCCTGGTTTTCTCTGATTCTGCACATTTCTAAAGCTTTTGCTCTTTCAGAGCTCTTGATTTTTCATACTGCTGATGCTGTTTGTGGTGTTAGGTTCCTTTCTTGGCTCCATAGCACATGCACTGAAGAGGGGCTTTTTCCTTTTATTGACTCTGCTGGAATGTTGAAGTACTAGGACCTTTTGGAAGCTGGTTTGGTATCTGAAAATTGATTTGAGAATTTTATTGGAAGCAGAGGGATTTAATTTTATTTTCTTTGAACTAGGAAAGGCCTTCAAGGGAAAATTAGCTTTTAGAATTAAAAAATCATTATTTGTGAAACCAGTTTGAGCCAAGAAGAGAATAGGTTTCTGATCACTTAAATTCAGCCCGCAGTGTGGTGGTACCCCGAGTGATTCTTGTTACCACTCTGAGTTTTAATTTCATAGAATGAAAAAAAAATAACCTGACTGCTATGACCTAGGTGCAACTTTGTTGTTCTTTTTGATGCTCCCTGCTTTTGAAAGTCAGCCCACTTCCACTTGAGGACTTCTGCTTGGACTTTGATCCCAAACAGAGGCTTTACAGCTCCCAGGGGGTCCCATTAGAGAACGTGGAGCTGCGGAACTGCTGTCCTGAGGTGGCTCTAGTCAGTAGACTGGAGACTGGGAAGAGTTTGGCACCAATATTCTGTAGTCATAGATGCACCCATTATTCCATTCATCATTTTAACGCTGTTCTGTTTCAGCACATGAAAGTGAATTAATCCATGGGCTCCCTTTAAGCAAGTTGCACCACTCTTTATCAATACCATCATTTAAATGTGGGGTACCATCAGTCCCAGAAACGGACGTTGGTTTCAAAAAGAATTTTTAAAAAATCAATTTGTTCCTTTCTGAGAAAAAGATCCTGTCAGCTTCTCTGCCTGTTGTTACTTATTACAAGTAAGTTCCTTTGAGTTCCCTAAAATATGTTAAAATGGGAGGGAGTTGCCTTCATTCATTATTATTTTCAAGTTATAAACACACCACCAGGTCCCTATCTCCCTGTTAGCCCTGCTTTTATGTGTAAATATTTCATAAGTATCTGAATGAATTTTCCAAGTAAAATGCATTTTCTTGAACTGTTTTTGCTTACTGAACGTCTTTTACCCTTACACTCAGCTTCATTGTGTTCAAAACCCAAAGCCTGAAAATAGCATTCCTACACTACTTCTTTGTTTCCAGATTTTAAGATCTATTATTCATAGTGTAGTGCGTAATCATAATTATGCATTCATGATGATGTTTGTACTGGCTTAACTCAGGAGTAGTGTGAGAAAGCTAATCTCGAAGCTACAGGCTGTTTTCCTGCACTTTAGATTCTGATCTGAGCTGTTTGTTGAGTCTTACTGGAACCAGAACCCCGTACTCACCAGCCCCAGTGCTGGACTCTCCATCTTTATCTCCAGTCCCAGTGAAAGACCTTCACCCATTCTTTGAAAACTTCGGTTTTTTTATTTTCATGGAAACTTGCATAGCAGCAGTTCTTCATCATGCTGCATATAATCAGTCCAGTGAAGCCATTTAAATGAGAGCTGTGTTACACAACTGTGTCATACAAGCTGGAAAAAATGAGGATCCTTTTAATCTGCCATTGGGCATTTCAGGCAACTTCATTTTCATTTTTATGTGAGAAGAGAAAAAAAAAAAAAGTCCTCACGCTTTTAAGGCAGTGGGGGAAAAATGACCTGATTATGTGTAACATAGTCTTCTTCACCTGGGAAAAAGTAACTGCCTGCAAGGTGAAGGTGCTGCTCTGCTGAGTTCATCTTCTCTGTTCAAGCCTTCTGAAATGATAAAGAAAATGTAAGCACCATTAATCCATAATTCAGATCTGTGAAAGATCATACTGATGGAAAAGCACGCAATTTTGAAATGTATTTTCTCTGAAATCCCCATATTAATCAGTTACTCAATACCAGTGTTATTTATTTAAAAATCTATACAAAATTTGATGGAATGGAAAAAAGATTAAAAACCCTGAAATACTTCATAGTCATATGTTAATTGTACTGAACTAATTTTCTTGTGAAGTCTGTTTTAATATTTTGTGGGCTTTTTTCACTGATAATATTTGGGAAGGGGTTTTTAATAGAATCAAAAGAGTCAGAATTTCTACATGAAAACGCTGTGTATCTTAGGAAAGTTTAACCAGCTAAAGGAAATTTTACAACATTCTATCTTTGATAGACTACAAAATAGAAATTTTACTTATAAATGAATAAAGAATAACCAAAATTTCCAATTTTATATATACTCACTGGGTGAAAAATATCCTAGTGTCTGCTTAATAGTGATGGAATTTTCTACATGAAGATGTAAGGAGGAATTAGGTTTTACCTCATAATTATGTATTAAATCAGTGTTAAAATACAATTGTAATCAAATCCTTTCATATCCCAAGGCCGCACATTTGATACAGTACGTTGGAAGGTCAGAATACTTAGCTGAGTATACACCCCTTGAGACTCAACAGATGTACAGATAGGCGGCCTAATCCCAAAAACGCATTCATAAGTCTGGAAGATCAGAATTGAGCCTTAATTCTCTAAAGCACTGCCGCAATGTTGTGTGGTCCTTTCATCCAAATTAGAATGATTCATTATGTCTAGTCCATTAGCACCATCAGGGATAGGTGTGGGCCATAAAATCTGCATTAGGATTTCTAAATATGTCAAGGATAATCTTAAAATGAGATAAACCGGGATGTTTTAACTGAACTAAAAATAATTAATCAAAGTCATACATATGAACTTCTGGTTGTTGAATCTCGCCTTAAACTTCTGCCTTAAATAATTACGTTGTCTTAACAAATATAAAACTTGAGCAGAGGATTGTATGTTCAATTTATACCGTTAAAGTGCTGTGTTTCCTGTTGGTAAAGAGAATATAAAAATATCTAATGAAAACATGTATAAAAAACGTTAAAAATCAAAAAGAAAAGCACAGAAAGTGTTTTTTCTATTCCCCACTTCTATTTCAAATGAGTTAGGTAGGAACTGATCTGAAATATTTTGTGTGCATTCAGTGTGGGCACCACTCAAGTTCAAGCATTGTGTCATACATCATCAGGAGAATTACCCTATGATGCCCACACCGCTGAGTACAGTACCTTTGTGTTAAATAAGTATCTCATGAAGGCCTCACAATATTCATTGGAAATATAATCCTAAGAGAGCTGCAGTGGTTTATACGGTTAAAATATTGGACAAGCATATACAGAGAACTTTTTATTTTCTACCTTCTTTGTTCTGGGGGGAAAAAAAAAAGATGAAATTAAAAATACTATTTCTTTCTGCTGCTAAAGCATAACTTTTTCTTATCCACCTTTCATGACGAAAACATTCACTGTTCTGCAGTAAAATACACAACCTGTGTTTGCAGTTCCAGGTAAGGTAATAACTGTATATAATAAGCAGAATCTATAACTACTAACTAATCTATAGGTCTGTGTAATGGACTGTTTGTAGAAGGCTTTATTACTTGTCCATTTTTATTTTTGTATTTTAATGGATTTCTTAGTTAAAAATAAATACATACAATAAATGAAATCTGGACTTCTGGAAATGATGGTTTAAATAATCCATTCCAGGGTAAGAAAAAGTAGAACAGAGAAAAAAAATTAAAATTACTGCAAAACAGAAATTATTCACTCCCATAGTGTAACTAAGGTGTAGATGCAGCGATCATTATGAATGGTTTCAGTGAGAATAGCTGGACGGTGGGACCAGGCATAATGAACCCATGGGCAACACAAATGCTGCCATGTCTTCTCGAAAAACCTCTGTCATTGTCTACTTGATTGTCTAGAATATCTGTTGTCACATCAACTGCCCCAGGTCTGAACGATCTTTGTGCAAAGTAAGAGAGCAAATGTCAGATGAGTAACAGGGATTGATGGTTTATCCCAGAGTTTAGTCCCTCAGCCCATTCAGCGTAAACTCGATGTTTGCAGCATGGCAGCTGAGCCATCGTGAGCCATCTATTTAGCATTAAAAATGTTTAGCAAAAGTGAAAGGAGTTACATTCAGGCAAGTGCATTTGGAAAATATTTACTGGCAAATATCAATGTGGTCTCATTAGTAGAAAGGGAGACCTAATTCTTTAATAATTTACAATAGGGAGGTTAACTCAGTATGAAGAAGGCACTGATAATTCATTGTGAAAGTGTGCAAGCAGCACTGCATTATATCCTGTCTAAAGATCAGTTATATGTCATGTGATTTCATCGGTACAGGTACATGTCACCTCTGAAATAGTATTATCCAAAGTATTCAACTCTACAGCAGAGCGGAAAGGTTCAACACCCGCAGCAGATACCTGAGCACTACGACACAAAGACGGTGGGCATGTTGCACACAGGTATCGACTCGCCACAACAGAGATGGTTCACTTGGCGTTCTCCAGTTTTAGAATATCCTCGTCATATTTATGCTAATCACAGCACCGACTAAGAATGCAGGTTCCTGGTCCTGAGCATTGTGTAAACACAATGACAGCAATATATTGGTGTGAAACACACAATGTGTATATATATGTGTGTGCTGCTTTCCCAGAGAATGAAATGAATAGGGCAGAGAGCACCAGGAGAAATACAATGAGAAAGTCAAAAACCTAACGGCAAAATACACTGCTGTTCATCCCATGCTCTTTGGGAAAGGGAGGAGTTCTCCAGACATAGTTAGGTCTATACAAACTGGAAGAAAGAGGAAGGTAGGAGGACAGGGCGGGGGAGGAGCAGCTGCAGAGTGAAGCCAGGTGAAAAGACTTTATGGGGGGAAGGACAGGAGCAGAAAGCCCATCGGCAGAGGGTGGTGTGGGCAGGGGGAGCTCACTGAGTGTTCAGAGGTCTGGTTTCCAGCATTTCCATTCCTGTTCCCATCAGTGGGTTGTCATCTCCTCCAAAACCACGTGGCAAGCAGCCAGAAGGAATCACCAGGACCCTCAGCCAGGACCAGGTGCTCCAGAATCTGGATTAATTGTTTTAAACCTTTGTTCTTCTGGGGAGGAGTTTGAGGGTGGGTTACAAGGGTATCCTGGGCTGATTAGAACAAGCTAAAGTTGCTTTTCAGAGCCATTATTTTGTACCTCAGTTACAGTGAGATTTGATTTATGTTTATTTTATAGATTTATTTTTTTAAAAATGCATTCTAGCTAGGTAACACAAAATGTTCTCAACGTTCAGCATACATTTAATTTGCTTTAGGGACATTCATCAGCAGGCATATGTGATATTAATAAAAAATTTGGATTCATATTGAAGTCATGACAAGTGTTGGAAAATATTAACAGACCTAGGGTGCATTTTTTTGTTTGAATATTTTCTTTGGTCTGCTTTACGTTTGTGGATATATGGTGAAATGTATGTTCAGTTTTGTCACTTGACAAGTGATGATCTCTAAGGGTAAACAGCAGGGTTTCTCAGTTGCAGGGAATCCCAGCTGTCTTTCGGGATTCCATCTGTGTGTACATTTCTTTCTTTCTTTTTTTAATTTTTTTTCCTTCTTTTTGTGTTTGAAACATTTAAAGGCCTTGTTTTGACCGCAACCTCTTTAAATGTTACCAAAATCCACCCCTGAACAGACTCCCTCTTCAGATAAGTGGAATCCCAAAATAACTACCCAAATGTAGATAGGAATGATGTAAGTGGTTTTTTCCCTCCCACCTTGTCCAAGATACTGAGAAATAACACTGACCCCTCCTTCTTTTCTCCATCACTAGTGTCACGGCCCATCACAACCAACAATTTGTCTGTCTTCTTTCTACCAGTTACCATGCCAGAACACCGTTTACATCAGTGCAGATAAACGGGTTCATGTACTCTCTTCGTCTAGCCATGACAGGCATCTGATGGATGATACTTGAACACTCCTCTGAAACACTGGATCCTGTAAAGTTGGAAAGTAGTAACTGAAACAGTTATCCCAAGCTGTCTGCAGATTTAAGTGAAATTAACTGCACCTGTTAGTTTGTATCAGGTTTTCAAAATATGTTGGTTCTCAACCACAAGGATTAAGGATTGAAAATTTTCTCTTGCATTTAGTTTAAGTTTCAAGATCTCACTGATGGACGTAGCGAGGGCTGTGAAAACCGAAATCCCGGTGCAATTGTACAATTCCAGATTAGGTGTTTATAGGCTGGAGACTGACGTGTCTGTGCTTCATTTGATGATGTTTGTCATCAGCATGGGACCACAGCACTGGAAACCTCCTGACATCTCCAGTCTCATGTGAGTGGAGGAGTTGCCTCTGCATGTCTAGGAAAGAAAGCTGTGGCGCTGTGAAGTGCTGCCATGGGACTTGACTGGCAGAGTTTCCAGAGAAGCCCTTGAGATAAATAGTTTTCCAAGACTGAATTCTTCTTGGAAAAAGGTAAGAGTTTTCAGGGATGCTAAAGAAATTGAAAGGCAGTCCAGATGATTGCACACAGATCGACAACAAAATGAGGGTCTGTGTCTGTCCACTGGGCTGTTTGGGTAGGCTTGCCTTAGGGCTTGATGAATTTGTAACCACTTATATGATGCAGAAATACATTAAGATAGTCAATGCAAGGGGGAGGTGATAGAGTTACCACTCTTCTTATTCAAAAACATCTTAGAACAAATCTTTAATTAGTTAGGGCTACTTTGAGACCTGTGCAAATCTTGGCTATTGCTTGGTCTAGAAGGAACCCTTAGGAGTCCTTCCCAACTGAACCAGTTTGATGAGCTGATAAAGTTTTGCTGTGTTGATTAAGGTGGCCACCAAAAGGTGAACTTAACTTCTTGAGAGGGGGATGCTGCAGTTTCAGCATGTCAGAAGGTACGTCAACCCTGTGACGATCAGGTAGAATTTAAATTGAATTTCAAAGTAGAAACCTCCGTTGGTGTATTAACTGGTGTTTTACTGTCCCAGACTCATATCTGAAGGCATATTTACAGTTCTGTTCCCAGTACCGTCTTGTTTTTACATGGCTGTATAAAGTAACACTGCACGGTGGGGCATGAGAGCTTTCTCCAAGGGCATGAAGACATTTTGGTAATCTTCTGTATCTTTTATGGGAACTCAGACTCTTTGGAAGATGTAGAAAGCAAATCTGTTTGCGGGAACCGAAATATGATTAGAAGCAAAGCCCTTGAGTATCTTAAGTCTCCAGCAACTTTCCTCTGTTTTGGTAAGAGTACTTTAAGCAAGTAGTTTTGACATAGAGCCCTATGCTGACTGAATTTAAAAAGGTAAAGAGAAAAATGTAGTGTTTTTTCCGTGAATGGTACATGTCCTTAAATAATGTTGAACACTTTTTGGAACACCATGTCTGGGACAGGATAGCTGTATCACAGCAACTTACTGAACATCAGTACTTCTGGCACAGCTTCTTAGGGAACAGCTAGCAGTGATCAGGCTTTTGACATCAGAATTTCAGAGATTTCAAACAACTTGCTCATACCGTGTTTTCCTTTAGCGTGGGGGTTTCCTCAAGTTTCGCCAGGCCACACACATCATATGTTAGAAATCTTTGCAAGGAAGAACCCATCTAATGTTACTTGTCAGCACTGATTCCTTTCAGCGAGAGTGCAAAACTATTTTTGGCCTGCTGTGATGGTTCTTTTTATCTCCATTAACCTCTTGACTGAATATAAACTTTTATTGAGGGTTGCCTCCCTTGTTTGTCCAGTTGCTTGAAAGGTTAGTGAAAAGTGAATGCCTGCCTGACCTCTTTCATCCTCATTAGCTGATTCTAATTGTTCCCTGAGTGATCACAGTTTTGACCCCGTTTGTCCTTGTCAAATTTTTCTAGTTATGGCATGAAAACATTTGCAGAAATTGCATTTTCAGGTAAAAATGGCTGTAGTGTAGAATACACGCTTACCTAGTATAGAGCAGTGAACAATATTGTGTTTCTTTAGTGTGCCCTTGTTTCCAAAATGTGAGGTTCCTCTTGTATGGCCCCATCTTATGGACACCTGTGTTGGTATATTCCCATTATTATACTTCAGCAGCAAGCAGGATGTTTTGTAAGCTTTTGAGTCATTTGTATCAGTTCTTCTGGAAGGAGAAATACAATTTTGTTTAGTTTTTGCAGTCTTACTTTAAGCAGCTGTAATACTGTTGCTACTGTGTCAAGGAAGTTTTTTTGTAAAAAGGTACCTTTCTTAAACTAGAGATATTCCTAACAGTGCTGTAAAAAAACCCCAAACATAGCATAAAGTAGCTAACACCTCCCACCACCACCATTTTGGGAATGACCAACTAAATGTTATAGTATGACAAGTACATCTTATGAATGACAGCATAATTTTCATAGTACACTCTTGAGAGTCAGAGCACTTCACTTCAAATGGGATGGTGTCCCAGAGGTAAAGAGTTGCCATGAAGAACATTTTGCTCTGTGAAGAGTTTCTTCTGTGTCAAGCCAAGAAAGCCCTTTTGCATGTTTCTTGGTTGATCTCAGTGATGGTTCTATGGCTGGGGCAAAGGACCTGGCAGGTCTCAATTAGGTATCTCAAGGAGACAGGTCCCAGGCTTCACAGGTTGTAACCAGTGCCTTAAATTCCACAGACACTTAGTGCAGATTAAAAAGCACTGGTGTAATGTGCTCAAAGCACGATATCCTGCTTTACAAGCGGGTTGCTGCATTCTGCACCAGTTTCAGCTTTCAAATGGATTTAAAATGTAGCCTCAGGTATAGCACATTGCAGTAGTCTAATCTTAAGGTGATAAAGGCATGACTGATTTAACCATAGCTTCTTGTTATCTTGGACTGGGGTCTTTTCATTTTAACCATTTTAGGGAAATGGCCTTTCCTGAATCAGCAGGCTTGCTTCAATTCTTACTAGGTAATGAGGCACAAGAGCAAGCCTTTGTCAGTGGTGAACGCCTCCTATGAATGTGTGAACCTCAAAGGATGCCAGACCCCAAGAAGGGCTGTGGTAGTCCTGACTCATCTTAGGGCTCACACAATATGACTGTGAGGTACTTCAAAGAGAAGCCGTTGCCCGTCTCCCTTAGTGGAGCTGCCAAGCTTTACAAGCAGTCGGGCCTTGTGAAGTTTTGCTTTCATATTATAAGAAGTTTATTTACATATCCGTGCAGCATGGGAGCAGAGCTATGGGAGAGTTGGAAATTCTTTGAGTGTCCACCAGCTCTTCTGGGCTAGCAGAGCTGTGAGACAAAACACCCTGTTCCTCCTCCAGCCTGTCTCTAGTGCCTGGAGACCACTCACAGCTGCTGAACTGATTACAAGTTTTATTGCCAAGCCAACCTGGAAGCTAATTTAGTGATCTCCATGTAGTTCTATACGTTCAAAAAAAGCCCTGTAAATGGGGGATGGTTAAGAGGACTCGAATCCTTTCTGCTGGTGCTCAATCCACCTTCTGCTTGCTGCTACTTCACATCAGAAGGGATGAGGCACCAGCCTGGGCTCCTCTCATTGCCTTAAGAAACAAGGGTGGTGGCCTGGGACTAATCCTCCCACTTACTAAAGGAGAAATTAGTCTCCATGAGAAAGTCAAATGGTATCTCTGCATCTTATTTCTTCCTCAGCAGTATGTGGTTAAGTATAATCCTTTTCCAGGACATGTTACTTGTCCTTACATCTTTTGATAATTTAATAGATGATCTCTTCTGCACTTAAAATAGAATTTTATTTGGTTTTGTTTTTTATCTTGTTCTCCAATGTCAGAAAAAGACTTCTTTGAATGTCTGAATTGTTTATGATGTACTTGGAAAAGTCCACTACCTGGATTATATTGCACTGTCTTTTGACTGTACTTGGGATTACCAGAGACTGAGAGCACATATGAGCACAAAAAACTTGTTAAAGGCTTGACTGAAATGGCAGTTGGAGGAGTGCAGCATGTGGTAGGAGCATGTCCTGGTCCTCCTCTTCGTTATTGCTGTGCAGCCGTGGTTGCTAATGTGCATGCTAAAGCTTGTATTTAATATGGGTTTGATTCTCAGTTATGGGAAGAATAGCCACTCTTCCTTGTTTCCACAGCAGCCTTAGCACTGTCTGTTTTGGTGTAAATGACACTAAAGTCCAGACTTTTCTATAATAGAAGATAGAGATGATACTTCGATTACCTTTCATCTCATCTCTTGCAGATCTTTTTCAGTCCATGCCTCATTTGCATCATTATTTACTGTGTGGTCCATATGTAAATACTTTGCACTGATTTTATAATTGGTAATATCAGACTTCTTGATAATTTATGTATGAACGTTAACCAATTTTTTTAAAAAAGTCTTGTTTAGTGACCAATTAGAAATCAGAGTTTTAGTTTAGATTTCAAACGCATGCAGTTGAGTTGGCTCTTGCTTCATATAAGCAAATACACTTTCTGAAACTTCCCCTAGAGAAAGCAGTATTAGGAACTGAGGCATTGCATGTCTCTGGTTGTGGTCTTCTTACGCTAGGTAGGTATATTGTTGTTACATAGCCGTTACATTCAGTTTTGCTAATTTCATTCTTCATTTATTTCTGTTTTTTCCAACACTTCTGGAAGATGAATAATATCATGGAGTGCATACAGAAGAAGTGTGACTTACGTATACACATTTGTATGAAAAATGCAAAATATGAAATGTGAAATAAGGAAGAAATACAGTATTTGATAAAACAGTATTAGAGAATAAATAAAAAATATGAAGAACGGTGTCATTCAAAACATCTTATTCTATCATCATTATTAAAATATATATCATAAACTATACTAAATATATCTTAAATGAGAACATGAATTTAATCTTATGTAACTAAAATATTTTAATTAATAACTTATTTTCAATAAATATTTTCTTCTATATTTTGGGAAAGTAGTATGTTCTGTTGTACCTCTTAATATACTTCACTACATTTCTAGAACAGTCATAGATAACAAATGTGGCCAACACATCTCAAATTTCCATGTAAATGTATGATTTTTATTTCTTTTTATCTCCCTTAATCATACAGAGTATTGCAGTAGAACGTAGCTGGAACAAACTAGAGAATTATTGGTAGAATATAAAAATAGTTAATCAAATTATCTTAGAAAAGGTTGGAATGTCTTGGACAGAATTATATCCCAGAAAAAAAAAAAAATTAAAAGTTTTGTGGTGACTGTTGTACTCTGTACTCTCTGTTGCGCTTTCATGCTTGATATAGAGCAAAAGAACTGTGAATGACAGAAGTCTAAGTGGCATCTCAGTGCCACATACTGACAAACTCAGGATTACCCACAGGGTTTTTGCCATTTGATTAGTAAAAGCAGTTAAGTGTTCATAAATTTTAAGGCTCTACCCTACCTCCTCAAATACCAAATTCTCTAAATATATGATCTGATCTATACACAGGAGGTGGTTTTGTTAAATGTGCATCTCCTTGCCTATATGCCTTTCAGTTGCAATGGATGTTGTGCTTTACTTTTGTGCCTTTATTTCTAATTTATTAATACAAGTTCTTCTGTAGTCTTTTTGCAGACAAAGTACAGTGAATCATTAGCATTATTATTATTTCGGAGACAGTAAAATCACACATCAACACTTAGCAAAAGGAGAAAAATTCCATTATCCATTCAGAACAATTTCCTATGATGATACAAATGTTACCCAGGACAGATCTTTGAAATGGATACCGATTCTTTAAATTCTTTCCTGTCTGTTTCAGGAAATAGTGAGATCCCATTGATAATGAAGTACAATGTGTCTAAAGTTCACTTCTAAGCACTTGGCTCTTTGCTGTGAAAGTCATCTGCGTTCCCTTTATAATTCTCAGCCACCAGAGATCTGCTTAATCTTGGAGATCTGATCCAATATCATCCAGAAAAATCCTTGATAATAGTTTCACCATTCAATCAATGAAAGAACTGAAGCTTAATGCTTGTGTCTTCTTAAAAAAAATCCTGAGGCAGGGGAATAAGGCCTTGGCTTATGGGTTTGGAGATTTTGTTGTTTGCAAATAAAATTATTATTACTATTATTATTCAAGTTCTTAATCAAGGCAAGCAAATGGCATCTGTTTGTTATCATCCTTCCTACAGAAGACAAAGGCTTCAGTCCCTATGGTACTGACTGCTGGCCCCAAGTGGTTGCTGGATGTGACTTGGCAAGGAGTAGAAGACAACAAAAACAACTGCATTGTGTACAGCAAAGGTAAACACAAGCTGATTTTTTTTTCTCTACTTTCTTGTGTAAAGTACTGAGATAAAAATATACCTGTTGCATAATAGGAAAATGAAGTAGTTTGTCTCCCCTGAAAGTCAAACAGTTTTCATTCCCATTTTCCTACCATGTGCTGGTTTTTGCCTTTTTTTTTTTTTTTCTTTTAATGATGTAAAAATCCCACGTGGTGTCTGTAGTGTACTAAATGCTTTATAAACACAGAAGGACTTCAGCTGACATAAGACATACCATCCATTTCTCTCAGAGTTAGGGCTTCTTGGGAAACATCAGTAAAATCTATAACATTATACAGGTGAAATCTTTCTGACATTTTATTGGACATCCTGGATAGTATTTTTCCATGTTACACTGCATTGTAGACTACTAACTGGAATCTGGTTTTATAAGAATGAAAATTTTATTGGACTATGATAAGACTTCATGTCAACATGGTAACAGAAGATAACTGGAACTGGATTTCAGGGTTGTCACCTCTGACATTCTGGTGTCTGTGTAGGGGCATGGTGTGATGATGCTTCACTGAAATGTATCGGCTAGTGGCAATGCTTATGATTTCTGTCTTATGTGAATTGTGACATTTACTGAAGTCAGTATGAGTTCTTACAAGGACCCCCAAACATGCTTTGTCTAACCTACCGAATCTAGCAGCTACTTTGGTGCAAAGGCTTTTGTTTTGCATCTTGAACCAGCGCAAAGAGCCTTGGGTTCAGTCCATAGTGCCATGGACTATGCACCACACTGTTTGGTTACCACTGTGAAAGCTTTGTAAATGTGGTTATAGTATCATTACAGAATGTAAAAAAAAAAAAACCAAAAAAAAAAAAAAAAAAAACTCAAACAACAACAACAACAAAACCACAAAAAACCCCACCACTTGAATGCATGGAATAAGAATAACTTATTCAGAGTAGCTGTTTTTGGCATTCCCCCTGAAGATCAGATTGCAAAACTATGACTTTCCTTCCTTGTATTTCAATCACCAATCTCAGCACTTTGTGAATACTTCAGAACATGCACTGTTCTTGTTTAATTTCTTTTAGGTTTTATTTCTAACCGAACAGACCTACTGAGATCAAAGATTTGTTTGCTGAGGCAACCTATTGACCATTTCAGCATACAAGCATCCAGGCAAATAAGCACCCATATCAATGTATTAACATACAAAACACTAATCATAACATCAAAGGCTCCAAAAAACTTACTAGAAACAATTACAACTTGTTCCTATAATCATTGCAATTTATACACTTATAAGAGGATTGCTTTTAAACTGCCACAAGCCTTTGAAAGCTGAAACGCTGAAAACAGGGAATTTGCATGTTAAAAATGAGTTGCACACCAGGGTCTTATAAATTCTGTTATAATTACAGAATGCCAACGCATTCATTCTGCAACCTGAAACACCTGCAGTACTAGAGAACAGGGCTCAGATCTAAAACCGCTTCAGCTGCCCTTCCTTCGCAGCTTGCTGTTTGCTGCCCAAGTGGAAGAGGCAGCGAAGTGCTCTGAGTAATAGTGAAGATTTCTTGTGAATCCAGAGCTGCAGTTTCCTCTTCATGGTATTGAGTACTCACAGGCAAACTTTTCTGCAACAACTTTTTAGCGTAGTGGGAAATTACTTACACTCCAAAATATAGCTTCTGCAAATTCCCATAGGATGATGTCTTATCAAGTATTACATTTTTTCTGTAATTATAATAGTACTATCAGTCTGATTGAATCTATTGAAATAAAATTTTATTTTTTTCAAATACTAAAAACTTTTGTCAGTTTGGTGCAATCTGAGTAGCCCCCAACATCACTCTTTTCATTCCAACGTGCTAGATTTTTTTCCTCTGGCGATGCTGGTTATTTTAGTCCTTGGTTAACAAAGTATGGTGAGACAGTCATACAGCGCTCAAGGTGAATTCTTCTGTCTCTACCGCAGATGCATATTATAGCTAAAGCTGAAGATAAATTTGAGCCCTAATTTATAAATACATGTTAAAAACCTGCTACTTCACTGGACTAATGTGGGAAATAAGTTGTAGATATGGTTTCTGAGTGAGTTCATCACTCTGTTGTTCATTAAGCACCTCCAACACTTCCCTTGAGCCCTGCTGGGATTTTTGTACTAGAAAGATTAATTGGCTTGGATCACAAAACAATGTCAAATAGAAGATGGTAAAATAAACAAACAGAATAATGTTTCTTCCTTCAATTTGTATCTCATCATTCCAGATTACATTGCCTTGATTTGTGCTTGCTTTCTGTCTCCTATAGTGCCATTACTTCTAATGAAATGGTGTCAGCTGGCATGTAGTTGTAATTCGATGTTACGGTGTAGTTGCATGTGTATAATTTTGTTAGTTTGCTTAGCAATACATTGTTATTTCTGAAAGCAATTAGCTGAACAAATGCGTGGAAATTGTACATGTAGCAGATTTGGTCACCTGAGAGCTGTTTTCTTTACTATACCTGAGATGAGATGAGATGAGTGGAGTAAACTGGCATCCCTAAGGGAAAAGTGAGTTTGAGAACTGGCCAGCAGTACACGGTACTGGTCAGGCAGCTGCTGACTTGGAAGTGCATGCCAGATTTCCTTTTAGCTTGTTACAGTTATATCTTTGATAGCAGAATTTTCCCCAGATCTTTCAGGAGAGCATAAGAAAGTCATCCTGACCGCAGTTCGCTAGAAGCTATGGACACTGTAGTCACCCACATGGAATAATCACAGGGAGAGGAGTCTGGCATGTAGTTCCCATTGAAGGTGAATCTGAGCTGGCCTGCTAACTGCCTATTTGCCTTCAGAACTCTCCATAAAATATTTTCCCTAGGCAAGCAAACACAAGTGTGTGTGCATGTATGTATGTGTGTATATATGATGTACATATGTAGGATTATTTTGCTAAGTTATTACAGTGGGATCACAATTCATCTTCTGTACAGATTTTTAGATTAAGAAACTGGTTATTTAAAATCATACATCAGAGTACATTCAGAGTGAATAGCTATGAAATAACTATTCAGTATTTAAAATTAATTCTATTTAGTCTAGGATCACTTATTTCTGTCTGTATTTTTTATAACTACATTTCCCCAATAGTAAGACAAATTAGAAAAAGGAAAAACAGTTCATTAGTATCCTTTTTTACAAGCTCTGATACAAGCTGCCTACTCATGGCATGTGCCATTATCCTATTCTATTTTTTTTTAAAAAGGAAACTTTTACAGCTGTAATTACATTTAAAACACATAGTCTTTTTATTTTAATATTTATGTCAAACTTCTCTCATGTTTCAAAAAAAGTCTATTCAATAATTAAAGTAACTGAATTTTTAGAGACAGATTTTAGGAATTGTACCTTATCTGTAATTATAAATAAGTTATTGCCAAAAAACAGCTACAGAGTTTCAGTAATTCAAGCAAGATAGATTGGTGGGAAGTATTAATGCATGAACTTTATGTTCGTCACAATGTAGTGTACTTGAGGAGCGTTTGTGCCTAGCAGAGCTGTGGAGCAGACCTGGTAGATCTCTAAGAGCAGAGGCAGGAGTCCCCCCACAACCGAGGAGGGGGCTGGGGTATTAACTGCAAGTCTTCCACTGGGATTGTAAGGGATTTTAGAAATGAACAATGACTCAATAGAATGTGTAAAAAATACAGTTGAACAGACTGAAAACCACACTCAAATAACAGACATTTTTCTCGATATAATTTAAGCCATTTCTGTGAAATGTATGGATACTGTATGTTTAGTGGCATTGTTAAAACAGGGTGCCTGTACAAATATTTAGCTGTGGGAATTATAAAATCATAAGGCGATTAAGTTAGCTAGTTGTGAAATTCCAATATTGCTTTTTAAATGACTTCAGGATATAGGAGGTGCTAAGGTTATTATCTGTTATCAGGAATACAGCGGAATTGTACGACTGGATAATAACTAAACAACTGACACAATGTAAAATTACATTATCAGTGTGTTAAAACAAAATTGCGCCCTAAAGGAGTCTACATGCCAGCTCAGAGCTGCAGTGTAATTATGCTTAACTCTGATAATTAAAATACAACGGAGATCAACAGAATCATTTTCATTAAGAAAATTATTAATGATGGTGGTATAACAGTAATTGATTGCGGAGCACCACAGGATAACTCTGTGCAGGAAAACCAACATGTTTAACGTCTGTCTGGGCCGGTGGGGTTGCGCTGCGTCCCGCCGAGCGTGCGGCCTGGCCAGGTGCCAGCTGCGGGGCGCGTCTGCT
>NW_010111532.1:0-1068 GCF_000699245.1 Pterocles gutturalis
ACCCGCAGCCCCTTTCCCCCCGCACGTTTAGAACGAACCACGATGCTGGTTTAACCCGGGTCAGGGCAAAGATTTCTATAACTCATTAGTGAAAGTAAGAGGCTTAAGGAGCTGGAAGGGGACACCTTGGGTTTCTTCTGCCTTTCCAACGATCCCAGAAGCAGAAGTGGCCCCAGCCCTGCCTTTCCTCCTCAGTCCCCCCACCACCACCGAGCCTCAGCCTCTGCATTTATTTTTAACTCGCTCCTCAGCCGGGATCTTGCTTGGCCATATGAGAATCAAATGGAGTTGTAATTAATTTCTCCCTCCCTATCATAACTTCTTCCATCCTCCCTTTCCCCGCCGCTTGCCGTGTCTCTATCTGACTCCGTATCGATCCGGACGATACAGTTTGTTTTTCTTCTCTTGCTAAATCTATCTGTCTATATGGGCGCCCACTTTCTATTTCTGGCGGTGTAATTGTCGTGGGTTCCCACCTCCGCAGAGCCTCTTTAATTATTTTATGCCTTTGGCAGGGGCGCAGCCCCTGCTTCAGCCCTTGAACTTCGCTGGGATTATTTCGGGGAAATAATAACTCCGGGGTTATTTCGGAGAAACTTTCCTGATTATTAGAAAAGCTTTTCTCCTCCCTCCCTGCTCCACCCGGGTGGGCTAATAAATACTTTCCATCCGGATGGACTCCGAAATACTTTCCTAAACTTCTCCACCTCCCTCCTTGGGACCCGCAGCAGAGCCCCAGACCCGCGGAGAGGCGCGGAGGGGCGCGGAGGGGCGCGGAGTAGGGCCGGGCCGCTCAACCAGCATCCGTGATGGACCAGGGGATTAACACAATAGAGCCCTAATCGAGGGGAAACGTTTCTTTTCACGCTAAGCGCCGTAATTAATGGTATGAATCAATTAATTTGACTTTTATTGTGGCGAAGAAAAGCGCAACAAATGAAACAGCGAGCTGCGGAGTTGGGGTTTTCTTCCTCCCTTTGCCTTTGCGATGCAAGAAGCGGGGAGATGGGGGGAGCATATAGATGAGTGTGCATATAGGTATGTGAGTGTGAGCAGAGGTGTGAGCGG
>NW_010111533.1:0-517 GCF_000699245.1 Pterocles gutturalis
CGTGGAGGGATGTCCGTAATGGGCCATAGAAACTGGTTGGGCCCACATGTGCGGTCAGGCACAACTATCCACACACATGCATGCACTGACACATACCGAACACGCACAACCATATACACAGTGGCACAGAGACAAGTAAACGTGCATGAGGATGCAGACATGTGTAGATGCATACAATTACTCACAGCTGTGCAAAAAAATACACATGTTCACAGAAACGTGATCTCACCAGAGGCATGCAGCTGTGTGCACACACAAGCATACAGATGTGCATGCAGATAACCGCAGAGCCTGGTACACAATCATGCTCCTGCACACGTTACAGCAGAAAAGCACATGGGGCAGAGGTGATAGGAAGGGATGTGACTGAGGAGCTTCTGGGGACCTCCCTGCCAGAGCAGGGATGGGGCACTCTGAGAAGGACAGGTGCACAGGCAGCATTGCTACAGGAGTCTCAGGGAGCATCCAGAGAGAGGAGGAGGAAAAAGAGGTCAGCAATTCCCTCCTGAAGGCAGCT
>NW_010111533.1:595-1103 GCF_000699245.1 Pterocles gutturalis
CGGTAGGGAACGAAAGAGCAGGACAGGGTACATACTCAAAGGAGCCCTTGGGAGGATGAGCCAAGGATTGCAGGGCTTGGAGCAGTTGAGGCCCTTCCCATCAGCAAAGTCATTAAAAAACCCCTCCAGCATGCCCCAGGCTGACATCATTTGCCTTCAGAGGACCCCTCTGACACTTAGTCGGTCTCTTCTGCACACACTGACACATGCTTGCCCTGGAAATCCTAAAATCCTAGAATCATAGAATCATAGAAAGGTTTGGGTTGGAAGGGATTTTAATGATTATCGAGTTCCAACCCCCTGCCATGGGCAGGGACACCTTCCACTAGACCAGGTTGCTCAAAGCTTCATCCAGCCTGGCCTTGAACCCCTCCAGGGATACGGCATCCAAACTTCCCTGGGCAACCTGTTCCAGTGCCTCACCACCCTCACAGTGAGAAATTTCTACCTAATGTCTAGTCGAAATTTACCATCTTTTTGCTTATACCCGTTACCCCTTGTTCTCTCA
>NW_010111534.1:0-40279 GCF_000699245.1 Pterocles gutturalis
GGTCCCCCCCCCACCCCCACCCCCGGGCAGGCAAAAGGGATGGAAAAGCGTTTTTTGGTCGTTGGAACATTCAGAACGATTTATTGAAGTCAACCTCAAGCAAAAAGTTCAAATCAGTGGAATGTCATTAAAAACCTTTCCAAATGAATCCTCACGGAAGCAAAAACCACATCTGAATTCCAAAGTATTTGTAAAATAAAAAAAGGCAACATCTCAGTAAATATAATGTACAAAAATTATATGTTCCTACCATCACACACATTCAGTAAGAAGCTAAAATATTACAGGCAATCCTAGGTATGCTATAACTAGTCGACAGGAAGCTATCTATGTACAGGTAACCAAGCTTTACAGGTTTCACACTATGCAAGAGAACATAGGCCGAACAACAAAACCCCCAAAATATCGTAGATCGCCAAGTCTATGCGGCAACATCAAGTCATAATACAGTAATGCCCCAGTGGAACATCGCCAGGGAAACTGAACGCTACTTCCTTAGTGTCGAGAGCTTCGAGTCAGCTTCCAAAAACTCTTAAGATACCGACTTCAGTGAATATTGATGCTTTGCTATTAAAGACTCGAGTGATTTCGTTAAAATAACATTTCACAGAATCTACAAAGTTTGTTACAGATAAACAAAGTCTACAGAAATAACGACTCTACAAAGGTCATCCTTACAGAGAGAGTACAGGGGAATGGAAACGGAATCTGCAGGTATCTGTGTTGTGCAACATCACTCGCCTGGAAACAGCCGGGTTCAGTTTCTCGCAGCCCTGCGCCGGATGAAACCCTCCTCACGGGCCAGCCACACCGCCGGTTATCGCCTTCTGCTCTGCAGCAACGCCAGCGGCTCGTTGGAAAAGGAAAAGCAACACTAGGACTGAGACGCAGCTCGACCAGTGACCAGGAACGTTTTGTCCATCCAGCCCATTTCCAACCCGAAAGCGAGTCAGAACGGCTCCGCGGGGCAGCCCCGCAGCTCTCCTGCATACCCCCCGGCAGTCAGTACCACACGAGAAACAGAGAGCGAGGGAACGGCTTTGGCAAACGTATACGCAATTTCCCTTTTTGATTTCACATTAATTACAGGCGCTGTCCGTGCAGAGCACAGACACTCCAGCTCAACACCTCCCCTGGCTCCGGGCGGTGAGACGGCCCCGCACGGGGGTGACACGGACCTGAGCGGCTCGCTCAGGAACAGAACAGAATAGCAAACAGATTTACTTTTTTTTTTTTTTTTTTTTTTTTTTTCCTCAGGACAACATTGTGAATACATCCAAAGTGTAGGAGTGTATCGTAAGTGCAAATGTTTTTGCTACACAGAGATAAATGGTTGGGGAAAGCGGATGGGGAACCGAAAGCAAAGGGACAGCGGGACTCCAAGGGTGCAACACCCTGCTCGAGCGCACCCACGCCGAGACAGCCGCTGCGAAAAACTCTCCCGTTTGCCAGAGATCCACTGTACAGTGGGAGCAGAAAGTAACTTCGGGGAAGTCAAAGACATTTTCAATGTAGTATACAAAAAAAAAAAGTCATGTATAAATAAAAAAGCTGTATAAGGAACCGCAGAGCTTCAAGTACATTAAACCCTGAATTCAATGAGGCAGAGGTTTCAATGTTAAAGTGACTACTTCGTACCAGCGCTGGACAACCCCCCTCCCGCCCTCCTCCCCCACCCCACCCACATAGTTCTGTAAAGTTTCAATATATACAGATTTTATGCTCACTGTTAATTACGTCTAGTAATTGGGTCTCTCCCATTCTATCCTGAAATTAAGATACAAGAAGATTTTTAGAAGAAAGGCCAAAATTAAACATTCCAGCCCTGTTAACTCCATTTTAACAGATTCTCTAAGACCATGGTGGTGACCAGAGAAGGTAATCTGCCCACAAAATTGTCTCTAACGTTATCCTTCCTGAGCTGCAAACGCCTTCTGCAGCCTACAGACAGGACAAGCCTACACGGACATCTGAGAGCTACGACAGCGAATGCTTGCACCATGTGTTTAGAAAATGGCAGGAACCAGCCATGGCACCGTTTGGCCGCAGTCTGCAGAACGTCTGCACTGTGCTAAGGTGCGAATTGTAAAGAAAAAGCTCCAGTAAACAACAAAATCCCGCTAAGTGTGCCGAGCAGCTCGGGCACTGCGCTCTAGAGAGCGCCCAGGCGGCAGAGCTGCCGTCAGGTGTTCGCCAGAAGCGTGGTGCCATCTCGAAAACTCAGAACAAAAGAAGGGAAAAATGTGACTCTGCGTTCCAGCTAAGGAACGGCAGAACTAAACTCTCAACCGACATCACCAGCAGTCCTGTGGATTTCCTCCAGGCCTCAACCAAACTATCCAATATTACTTATCTCATTTTAGAGACTGCAGAAGTTTAAATTCAGCAGCTGACCCCCGCTCTGCCAATGCCAATTACCAACACACAGCTGCTCAACCCTTTCCTTACAAAGGAACTGCATTATTGTTCTATTCAGCTTGAGAAAATGTGGTTAAAACACGTACTTTTAACATTTTGTGTTTGGCATTGAGAACAAACCCCCTACAGTTACCAAGACACTGTGAATTAGCTATTTTCTTATCTCAGAATGTCAAAAGATTCACCTTCTCTCCAACAGCGTGAAATCCAGTTCAGACTTCCTGGTCATAAGTTGCACAAGCGTATGAACCAATCTCCTACTTTCCCTTTCAAGTCCAAGCCCAGCTGTTGGCTATTACTAATCCTTTTTTGGTGGAAAAAAGGAGCACCTGTAAGAAGTTTGAAAACAAAGTGAACCAAGACAGTGAGCGGCATGGCACAGGAGCAGCAGCAGGCTCAATTCACAGCACTTTACAAGTTTTTAAGTCTTCTGTGAACTTTCACATGTTGTGCGACACTCGGTGCACCGGCACGTGGCAGCAGCACGTCTCACGTGGCGACCGACGGTCCATCGTCTGCTCCCGGCCGTGCCAAACGCCCAAAGGGAGTTCTGGTGCCACCACACCACTGCCCTCTGGTCAGCGAGTCACCACGGACACAGGGTGAAAACAGCACGTGAGGTGCACCCACACAACAGCCTATCCTCAATGTTCAGAGTGCTCTGAGAGAAAATAATCTGAACATTACCAAACCTCATAAATAAAGTAAACACACCAGGCCTTGCAGACACTGCAGCAAGAGCTATGTTTGGAATTTCTGGAAAGGTTAAACACCTCCAGGAAGAGCTTCAAGAGACATTTCTCACACAAAATGTTAAGAAAAATAAAATGCTTTTTGTAATTATTTTTTTTTTCAAAAAATACCAAAATATAGCACTGCTTTCAAGCAGGAGTAGTGTTTCAGACATTCACTGCAGTACGGACCACACGATGAAGTGCTTTACAGATCCCATTAGCCCCCTGTACCATGAACTGACCCACCAGAGACCCGCACAGCGACGCCGCCCCGCACACCCTCGACTCTGCGGGAAAGGCATCTGCAGATGGTCAGAAGATGAACTGCCAGACCAGCTAAATGGCACAGTAGCTGCTTCAAGAGACCGTAGTGTATTTTGTAATTTTACAATTGCACACAAAAAAAATTTCCCCCTGTACATACATTTGAGGACGAGAAGGATGCCAGCCAGAGGCTAGACATGTTCTGAAAAGACACGTGTACTTCTGAGCCTACTCTTTTCTTGAACTGAGAAGTCACCGTGTTCCTGTAAGTTTATGGAAGCAGTTTTCCAGAGACAAGGTTCTTAATTCAAAGGCTTAATTTAGCCAGATGCCAGCAACACTTGATATTAATTCTTTTCATTCAGGATTATTTCCAACACCCATCAGCAAAGAACCTAGCATGAAGTTAGCTAATATCCGTACACGAGTCAGAAGTACACTGCCAACACCAGGGCAGGGGGAGACACAGTGCTTTGGGAGACTGGGGAGAAGATTCACTAAAGACTGACAGCCTGGGGAAACGAGTCCCCTTGGGCTCCTTGCACGAGAAACGCGAGAGAAGAGGTTTTCAAAAGAAAATCTGGACCAGGAGCCTACCCAAGCCACCCCAAAAGCCTCACTGAAGGAGCCCGTCTCTCCGCTGCCTAACAGGAACCCCAGGAGAGAACTGTCCCACGAGGCTGAAGCTGGGGGCTGCGAGCACGGCCCGCTGCGCAGACACAGAAATACCCTGCTCGTCGGAGGAGCGCTGAGATTTTTCTCAGCTCCATTAACAATGAAGATTAAAGTGAGAAGATCTTTCTCAGCAAAAAAAAATCTAAACATTCAATCAAAAGAAACATGCACATGGGTCGGATTCCTGAAGTGCTGAAATGGTCTTTGCAGCTGACGGGAGCCTGGGGAGGCAGCAGCAAGGAATCACACCAGCGTGACTGCCGCAGAGCCAGCGCAGGCTCGGCAGATGGCAAACACGTACGCACGGAAAAACCCTCCGCCTACAGGAGTCGATGCAGAGCTCCCGCTGGCAGGATTACGACTTCAGTCTGAGCATGCTGCAGTACATGAGCGAGGCCAGGAGGCTCTGCTAACTACGAAGCTTTTCCAAATTAGGCTGGATAAGGAAATGACCATTGTGCAATTAAGCTCGTTCTGAATTCCCACCTGCCTACAAACACTGGTGACAGCTCTCAAGCAAGGAACCATGATTTCTTCCCTCCTTAAACAACGCTGGATCTCATGTGACAAGCACTTCCAAGAAGCCATACACCTGATTTCTCATAGGAAAAACTTTACAACAATGTTCAGAAGTTAACACGATACAGAACCTACCTTCTCAAAATGCCTTTAAAAATAAGTACTGGAGTAGAGGCATTTCAGGGTCACCTGGTCCGAAACCCACCTCTGTCTTTATGGCATCTCAATGTTACACAGAGTGGGGAAGATTTATTCTTTTCATAAACTAGACATAAAAGTTACGTTGGCTTTGCTATTTTGTTGACTGATCAAAACCAGATCTTCAACACCCTTTAAAAATTAAATAAATAAATATGTTGCTATGCTTTGCTTTCTACACAGAATACTCTTTTCACTGTCAAAAGGTCTGTTTTTCTCTGAAGGCCAAGACATTTCTGGTTTCCAACAGTAAGAGCTGCTGTAGCACATTCAAAGGTAAAAGAAAGACCAAACGATAACAAACAAACACCACTGCCTGCTCCTGCTTGCTAGGATTAAATGGTCCTGCTCCCAGTCCACGCACGATGGCTCCGATGACAAAGACTGAATGTGTCATAGCAGTCTCTTCAAGTTCATCACCTGTTTGCCCCTCTTCTTCCCTCCCTTGTTTGTTTTTAACCAAATTCACTCCTTTGCTTCTTCTACAGGATTCTGTTGTTCCAATTTGCACTTTATCTTGCTCCAGTACTCGGGTGCCACAGGAGATTTGGGGTCGTGTGCGGAGCAGCAGAGATGGCCGTCCAACGCCGACGCCACCAGGGCTCCCTTCTCGTGATCTTTACAGAACGAGTGAGGGCAAAACTCACAGAACGAAACTGCAGGATTGCTACAGACGTCACACTGATGCCACGGACATTCCCACTTTCCTGAGGATGGGAGGAGAAGGGAGAAGAGAGAGAGGAAGCTGAAATTAGTGCATGTTGGGGACAGCACTGGCCTTTAACCCTTACTCCATGTCGTAATTGTTCAGATGAACGCAAAGAAAGGTCAGAACATCAGCTCTTACTGTAGTTGCCGCTTCTGCTTCTCATTTACAAGAATATGACTGGAAACAGTTCTTTGTCATTCCTTTTGGCTGGGTTACTGCTAAGAAACAGAGAGTGCTCCCCTTCACAGGGACAGGACACACCACGGCTACAGCGTGTCCAGCCCCAGGTCTCAAAGAGTGAGAACAGCACTGAGATGAGACTCCAAACGCCTAATGAAGCTGTAACTAGTATATCTGGGCCAGCCTGAAAAAAAACCCTGAACCTCAAAGAAACCCAAGCTATTTTGAGGATAGCTTCCATGTTTCTAATATGCTGAAAGGGCACATGACAGATTCAGCTTCATTCACGGCAGCCATGTGGTTAATTTAATCATAGACTAATCTGGACTTCCAATTATTTTCACCAAAGTCTTTGGAATCGGGAAGATTAAAGAGATAAGGATTTCTACAAAATCCTGCAATCGGATTAAGATGTTGTATGGCTGAATAATTTGAGCCCTAGCTACAAAAAGCTGTGCCTTCACATGGAAAAAGTCAAATGGAAGATAGGCGCCATCAGGATGCAGCTGATAATTTAAACACATTTACTGATTAATTGAGCCCTGTACATCATGCTTGCTATGTCACTGGTTTGAACTATCACGTGATTTGTGCTTGGTGACCTTGGGACATCAAGATGAAGCTTATATTTCCACCAAAATAATAGGAGGAAATTTGATCCAATAAAGAGAAGCAACACAAACAACACTAACAAGTATTACAATGCCTCTCTGAGCATCGGATCTCATTTAGGAACACTGCCACCTAATGTACTTCTAAAAATGGGCAGTACTGCAAAGGAAACACGGTGCATTTAATGTAAATGAGTCCTGCAACTCAGCTCAAACATCGTCTGGCAAGGAAGGAAAAGATGAACAGGAAGCATTATGATTGCTCTTACCAAAAGGTGGTTGAGTCAGGTTAAGGCATAGGAGGTGGTACGCTTTGGGACAGTCCTTTTTATCACACATGACCAGTTCTCCCCCGTCTCCACACTGGAAACAGTTGTCTTCGTGCATCTGCTTCTGTTCTGTTTTTATTTTCCTTTTCTTCTGCTTTAATTTTGCATTCTTCACCTTCTCTTCATTTGCCGTTGCAAATGCTGTCTAGCAATTAACAAAGATCACAGCATACTGTCACTTCATGAACCCCTTCCATTAAAATCAATTTCATCAACTTTGGGTTATTATTTGCATGAACTATGCTTAAACTAAAGCAACTCAAAATTTTTAAGCTATAAAAGCCAGAAATGCCCATCCACATGTATCTGTATTAACACAATTTGGTAAATTAACTTCACCCTAAACACAACAGCACTGCAGTTCGTAACTGTAAAATGTTTACGGTGCCAAGTATTACAACAGACTAAAGCAAAAAGCTAAATAAAACAAAAGACTTTGTCCTTCTCTCACTGATCTCAGGATTTGGGAAGAGAAGCTTCAGTTTTCATCCATGTACCTTTGGGCGCACTCCTAGGAAACCACTGCAGTTTTCTGCTCCACAATGACATTCGGTCCTACCATTGCCGAGGCAATCCAAATTATAATTAAATGTTAACTCCATTCCTAAAATTTAAAGAAAAACAATTCACCCAGAGACACTGAGGAAAGACAGGCTCTTGACGATGACATTTCATTAGTATTCATCTCTTCATAGTCTGCGAGATCTACCAGCAATATGTTCTAAAAGGCCAAGCTTGAAACAGCGCACTGATTTCAGAAACTCTGAAAGTAGCAAATTCTGCCCAGATCAGACATAAGTAGCAGCTATACTATCACACAGACCCAGTGAAAATGACAGATCAGATCAAACACTTGACAAAAAGACAATACCACATCAGACAAGTATTGCTGAAAGTGTCAACACTATGGTAAGCGTTTGCATGACACAGAGTTAACGTTGTGCTTAGCAGCAAACCCTGCAGCTGGCTTAAACAGCAGCTGTCAGCTTCAAACTATTTCTAAGATCCCTACTAAAACTAGAACTCAAATATTTGTTAAAAAAACTAGCCAAATTAGGAACCTGGCCATTTCAAGACAAAAGTATACGTGCAAGAGAGTGCCAGCTTTTTACCTGCAGGAATATCGCAAAGGGCAAACAGTCCAACTCTAATGTCACCATTCACTGTCCACTTCTGTGTTTCACAGTTTGGATTACAACTATGGTTCATAAAACGAGAATAATTCCCCTTTGGGCCAGCATCTATTATCCGGTCCTTCAAACAAAAAGACAGACATATTTAGTACTTCTAAACAAAAAAAGGTTAAAAAGTGAATACTTATGGCTAAGGCAGCATGCTTATGCTTATTTTAAACCAGTTAAAAGTGGTAAGTTTTCCCTGCAGAATTAATTTTATGAAAAAGTGTCTGAATATTTGTGAAATAAGCAGAGAGTGCACAACCTAAGAGAGGCTGTTTCACCTCTTCACCCATTCCCTTAAAGAGAAACACAGATGTTGTTATCCTCCTGCCACACCTGAGCATCAGTAGGAAGATAACATCAAACACAGACTGCTCCTGCCAGCATTTTGCCCCTAGTTTCAACCACCAACAGTTTATATTGAACAAAGATAAAACATTTACCTTTGTTACAGTTAACATATAAAAATTGGTTACGCTGTTTTCATGTGCACGTTTGATCCGCAGCCTGCACTCCTCTTCGTCGATTAGCTCGCCAACATATTCATTCACAAATTCACCCTGAAAGGTAAAGGAAAACAAAAATAAGAAATCCATGCTTACTACTTCTTACGATGATAAAGGGAAGCAGCATGGAAAAAAGCATTTCCTATAATAAGCAACAAGCCCACTCAAAAGGAAAAGGCAGAGCCAGGCACCGCTCCTGTGTTCACTGCACAAGTCACATCTGTCAGTTCTATACAATCCTTTTTACAGTTTCATGCTTTCTTTTAAAAAGCACGAGACAATATTCGTAGATTCCTAAAGAAACATCAAGTATTACAACAGCAAGTATTTTCACCAGATCCTTCTCTTTTATTAGGACTTTTAATCGATTAAATTAATCCCTTGCGAGTTCAAGCCGACTCCACCCACCCTTTGAGCCTCTCTCATATTTGGTGATCATCATTTGCTGGCTTATGGTAAGGGCAAGGGGAAGAAAAGGAAAAAAAAAAAAAAAGATAAAAAAACAGACATTTTGGCATTTACTTGAAAGTACTGGAAGTTTTGTATGCACTTGCTTAAGGTACACAGAGTTGCAGCGTTTTCACATAAAACCCGGCTGATGGCTCTCACAGCCTTTGTCCCTTGTAACTCTACCTTTTTAATGCTCCTCTTCGTCCTGAGCCCCCATCCACGCCGATCAGTTTTTATGATTTCAGCGTCAGGGTAGAGCCTTTTGGTGAAGCACTGGTTCTGACAGCGCTCTCCCGCGGGGCACACCTGGGGGTGGCACTCGTACTGCAGCATCCTGTTCAGACACTCTGACTCCAGGCCGCAGGGGTTCTCGTCCGAGGGCTTGCAGTTACAGCGAGGGATTTCCGACAGATCAGCGACCTGAATCTGGACCTTCCCTATTACCTTGTTGGACTGTGGAACAAATGAAAAAAGAAAAAAAAAAAGACTAAATGAGAATGACAGTGCACAAAGAACACAAACTCCACAGCTTTACTGGAGGCCAATCATCAACTGACAGGAGAAGGCAAGAGAATAACGATTACGTCTTTTATTTTTTTCTTCTAGACCCTTTTGAAGGATAGTGTGGCACAACAAGTAGAGTTCCTGCGATTCAGCAGCAGACACATGCAAGCGCTTTTACAGATGGCATCTGTTGCCACTCAGCTGCCAACTTCAACTACATAGCTTACCAATGCACAGAATAAAAATAGGAAAAGAAAGAAGCCAACTCACTTTAATGTGTTTGTAAGGTGGAGGTTTCCTTGAATTCCTTTCAATTTCTAGTGCCTCTTTGCTTTCTCTTTGTGCTTTCAGCTCCTGGAAGCGTTTTGCTGCTTCTTCAAGTGCTGTGCAAGGGAGTTCAAAATAGAAAGCGATTAGCACCAGATGCTGTTAATCAAATATACACATGTACATAGTTTATTTTCTTTAAAAGCGAGGAATAAAACTCGATAAACAAAAACACAAGCTAAAAATGAGTTATCGCAGTATATCATGAATCTATCATCAGGTACTTTTCAGTAGGTACAGAGATACTGAACATGCAGCAGAGCCCACGCTCCATCTTAACATTTCCCAGTTTGTGGAAGAATCGAACTTGCCCACAACAATACACAGTAAGTAGGCACTTAAAGAAACATATTTTTATCTGCAGTTAAGGGATCTATGTAATGTTTGCAATTTTACGTGAACACAGAACACTAGTCACATAATATTCCCATGCAGGTTAAGTGGTGATGGAGACACAAACACGTGGAATTTTTGTCATAAGCCACTATAAACTTTGTTTGATTTTACCTTTCTTGAAGGTCTTGTTAATACTAGTTTGCCCCTCAGCAAAGCTTTTATCTCCTTCAACATAAGGGAAAACTCTGCCCTGGTGTACCCAATAGTAGTCATGTGAACCAAAGAAAAATACTGGGAAGTCCCCGATATCATGTTTGAGGCCCTGTATGTTGAGAGGCACAGACCTGGGATTGCAGATCTCTGCTGGCCACCACCTGAAAAGTAAAAAAGAGAAAAAGAAAAGAATGTAAGTTCCTTGAACTATAGCTTTAGCTTCTGAGTTTGCCTAACTGGATTGAAAAATAAAAACCAGTTTTCCTTTCTTAAAGAAGTGAACTTCTTCCTTCTGCAACCAAGGCTCCCTTTAGCAACACTCGGGAAGCACCACCATGCAAAGCACGAGAAAAGTTCTTATTCCAGGTTTTGGAAAAGCCTCGTAAGAACATACGTGGCACTAGAGTGGACTTCTAAGGTCAACTATAAATGCTTGTGTTCCTGCAGGTGACTAGCAGCAAACACAAGCCGGGACATCTTCCCCTGGTTCTCCATCTCGCTATTACGCTCTACAGAACAAATGTAAGTGCCATCACGTACCCACCACTGCCTGGAAAAAGCAGGAGAATTTAATTTAAAAGGCGACATCGATGTCTGACATGAAGTAAGGAATTATTGTATTTGTAGTTCTGGTTTATGAAGACTGAGCTGCTTGGAGTTATCTTCCTGTAATGCCATAGTACGCTAAAAACACACAAAGCACTAAAACCCAAAAACAGCAAACTTGCCTGTAATTTCCAAGCTTGACCCAAACGATCTGCTTGTAACGTAGCTTCTTGCCAGCTTTACAGTCATTGCAATTCCAGCACCCCTCGGGCATTTCTATGTTGAGACACTCGGGGTGAAAGGAGGCTGGGCAGGACTCACAGCATAACAGTTTGCCACCTTTGAACAAAGAAACCCTGCTTGGTTTATAGAAGTAAGGATTCGCTTCCTCTTGTGCACAGCAACCGACATCCAGCTCAAATCACCCACTCTACATTCTCATGTGCCTCACAGAAAAAAACGGCAAAAGAAAGGGATCAAGTCAAACTCAGCAATGTTGGTTAAAAAAGACAGTGCAGTGCGAGCGTCTAACGTGCCCGTCGTGACTCCCCACTCCATCGAGGACACCCGAAAGAGCAGCTGGGTATTTTCCAACATGAGGTAAGCTGGCAGCAGAAGAAACGCTCCCAAAGGAAGCACTGCGCCTGAAAGCAGCGCTTTTAGCTTGTATTTCTTTGGTGATGGCCAAAACTTTGGTTTATTTCTTTGGTGATGGCCAGAACAATGACAAACAACCCAATTTTTAAGGAACACGTCTTCAATCAACATTGTGATGACTGAATCCCTCAGCAATCAGTTAGTGCGCATTAAACCCCCGCAGCCTATAGGTTGATCAATGCTTTTCTGCACCAAGGACGTGACAAAAGAATCGTAATGTCTCTCTTTATTCCACAAAAAGTCATTTACCAGTATGAGCACAGCACGTAATGCAGAGTGAGACACCACACGAGTTGTCCCCATCACAGAAGTTCCTTTTGTGCACAAAGGAAATCTCAGTGCAGTGGTTAACGTGAATTTCTGAAGTTTATGCTTATTTGGACCGAAGTTGTTTTGGCTGGCTTGCACTTTGGCAGATGTACTAAACGTGGAGAGCCACAGCACATCTCCAAGCCACCATCGGCAAACAAAGCAGCTCGTACAATAAGACTTGATGCATTCCACGTATTGTAATATTTTATATATAGGTATATAAAATATATAGACACACATTATAATAGATATCTAAATTGTTGAAAAATTAACAAGTTTTTGTGTCCCAGCCAGAAAAATCTGGGAGAGATTTGAGAGTATTTAGAGTTTTCAAGCACAATGTCAAAAGAAGCGTGAATAGTAACTTTCAAACATTTATCAGAAAATCTTGTCCACCTATAGACTTTCAAAAGTGTCATTGCATTAATTGATTGTTGCATGTCACAGTAAGCATTCCTTGAAACACACCAGTTGCATGACCAACACTGTATTTCCTCTGCTAAAAACAGTCAAATCCAACCACGTGGATCTTCTAGAGCTCCCCAAACCCGTAAATAAAATTTTAACCTTTAAATTTTTTTTTGCAAATGTTATTTCAGAGGAAATACAGACCCAGTGTAAATTACTGAAACATTATCCAACATGGTAAAATGCCAAGAGATGCAAAAATCAAACAAAATCAAACACAAAACCGTCAGTGCTAAGCAAGAAAAAAACCCAACACTTTGCTCTTGGGATGCACTAGTAAGATATCGCTCAAGCTAAGCACAGGGCTCAAAATAATTTTTGTTCTCAGGAATTACAGGAACTACTGAAAGCCATCAATCTAGCAACATTCAAAATAACCTAACTTTGGAATGGTTAATTGGGCACCGTTTCTGAACACTCTCAGGAAATCAAATTTCTGTGGGGAATAAAATATTACATCTGAGTATCTTATACAGACAACAGTTATCTCCCCAGAAGGTACTGTGAGCTGCTCCAGCACCACCCACCCCAGAATAAAGCCATCTCTTTCTCCCGGAGCTGCAGGATTTTCTGCCCAGGACAGAAAGCGTCTCCTGCCGCTCCCCCACGCAGCACCGCGTCGGGAAGCAAGTGCCCGTCCCGCCAGGAGGGGAAGGAGCGCTGGCTGTCCCAAGCTGGGGACGTGGAACACGAGGCCCAAGGACTAACGGACACACCCGCAGGTGAAACCGGGCTGCCTTCCCCTCGGACATCCTCTGGATGGGCACGGGACCCACCCGCCTGCAACCTGAAAAATCCTTTCTTCTCTCAGGCTCTGCATAGGCTACCTAGAAGATGTGAAACAGCACACCCCCCTCTTCTCCCAGACATGAAATCAATTTAAGAAGCTGTTGGTAAGTCCTGGTAAGAACGGAACACAACACCATCGGCTCTGTTCGCCTGCCCTTCACCCTACTGCGTGAACAGCTGAAGCTGGAAAAGCCTGGGCCAGATAGAAAGCGATTTAACCTCTTTCAAGGAGAATTTAGTGACAGCAATTATTTTAAGCCCTTTTGTAAATAAAAAAAATTGCCAACGACATGAACACACGCTCACAACAACCAATGAGTGAAGTTTACTGAAAGCAATAAGTGGTGCTCGACAAGCAGACATCGTTTGATTCAGAGAGAGAAATAACAGAAAAAGCGAAAGTAAATGAAAGAGAAAGAAACTATTTTGGTTACCTTTCTCACATTTCTTTTTGGAAGCTGACGAAGGAGGAGGAATCATAGGTAATTTCATCAACTCAGCACGATTTGACTCATTCAGTAGGTAGTGGGACTTATAGGCATATGAACTGAACATGGGGTCTGAATGATCCTGCACTACCAACCCTATACGAAACAAACAGAAAGAGATGAGTTGCAATGAAACTACCCATGATTCCATAAAGGAGAAAATAAAATAAAACCAAATGAACACCTCTAATGCATATATGTGTGAAAGAAAAAAAGATAAAATGAAGAAAAAGAAAAGTCTGACAGAAAGTCTCTTCGCTAAGAAAGAGGCTCTGTGTTTGAGAGGCTAAATAAAATGTAACTGGAAAAACCTATGATGAATACGCTGTTTCTAAGTGGAATTTCAGTTGTGCTTTTACCCTTAATTTGTGCATTTCTAGAAAAGCACAGGAAAAGCAACCAGTTTTAATTCCGTGTGACCCACCCTCCCTCCCTCCCAAATGACAAAAAGCAAGAGGGGATGAGGGTCACTGCATCAAAGGTCGCGCTGTTACCTGGGGCTACAAACTGAAAAAGCAGAAGTTGTACACCAGAACTCACCATCTCATTTGCTACAAATCTGTCTCTAAGATCTTACCTATAAAAGCATTTTGCCTTTGTAGTTGTGTTGGAAAAAAATAACACAGGGGGTCAGTGATTCTGCAAGGCACCAGAGGGGAAAGAACAGAAGAAAGTTCTGCCCTACACAGTTTGGTTTTTGGTAAAGCTCCCCCAACCCTGCACTCTCACAGCCCCTTTGGAGCAGCCAAGCACTCTGTTCTCCCACATGCCTTTATTTCAAACCCTCTGTTTGCTTTTCTCTTTCTCCAGCACAAAGAGTTTTTCCTCGTTGCTCCGAAGAGCCCGGCAGCCCAGGTGAGAGCCCCATGGCTGCAGGTCAGAAGCATTTGGCCAGTAATTCACGGAAGAGCAGAGCAACTGAGACCCAAAGACGCAGGAAAGATGAGCTACCAAGATAGCCACCAACCCCTTCCCTCGGGGGACACGCAGAGCGGAGTGCTGCAGGGAAGCTTTCGAACTGGGGTGCCTAAAAACTGCGCTAAGGAGAACAGCGTCAGCCTACCTGGAACGTGCGTCCTGACCCACACACGCAGTTCTGTGAACTGTAACAGGCTTATGAAGGGGATTCCAGGAAGGTGAACGAGAAGTCTTAAAATACACCGTACCCCAAGTACCTCATGAAAAGCGATTCTGTGTATTTTATAGATTGTCTGCTATCTACAGTTTCTCACTGCAGTGATGTTTTGCATCTAAACACAAAGCTTCTGATATCGACTAGAACTAACTAATGGTTCTCCCACACAGATGCCCAAGTATTTCTAAAGCATTCAGTTCATCGTTTCTCTCTGAGCAGGTACTCCCAGTGCCCCTGCCACAGACGCTGTCCTCACCTCACGTCCCTCACGCTGACCACACATGACTAGGACTCAGCTCAGCCCAGCCGGGGCAGTTTGCTAAATGGAAACCTCGCACAGTCTTTCTTTGGGGAAGCACACCAGCTCCTGATTCCAGCTATGCCCAATAGAAACAATCCCCACAACAATTTTCTAGGAGAACAAGTACATAGCTGCTGTAAAATACAGAGGATTCAGTCAGTGGTAGCGGTCTGTAACTTTTCAGTTCTCATAACTAAGACTCGGTGAATACACAGGACAGGAAACTCATCTGCTGGGGTTCAGAGGTTACTTATACTGCCAGAAGAAAATACAGACTTCCGTAGTTTTATCCCTGATGAAGCTAGATTCAGGTATAAACAGAATTACCAAAAGAATGTCAAATGGAAAAAACAAAACAAAGCATGAAAATTTTCTTCTGCACTTATTTTTTAGAAATAAATGCAGGCCTGCCTCTCCTACTGTGATTGAGTTTAGGAATCCCACTCCTAACCTCTGATTTTTGTGCCATGTACCTAAGACGGATGCCAAACAGCAGCTATTCCTTTTCCTAAAGCTTTTACACAGGTTCTACCCAAGAGAAGTAGGAGGCCTCTATTTTTCACCTTTGTGTCACAGAGTAAGTAGCCAAAACTTGGAGAAAAAATTCCCAGAGATTCACCTTCATACGTATCTGTAAGAAACCACTGCACACTTACAACCTGGAGTAGCCTCTTTTACGACATCTGGATCTTCCGTCTGCTTGAAGCATCTGTAGTAGCTGGCCACAGGGGTCACAAAGTACAACTTCAAGGAAATTGATTAAGCTGGTTTGTATCGTGCAATGTATTTTGATACTACAGCTTAATAGTGTTTTGAAATTGGCAGAAAACATAATATTTAGGATAAATCCAAGGCAGAAGCCTGCCATTGCTCTCCATTCACAGCTTTCATAACCGAGATCAGCCACACTCCCATCAGCGCGGTTCTCCAACAGCCAAGATCCTACGACCTGCCTCACGCAGGAGCAGAGCAGCAGGACAAGACACCATCCTACCATACAGAATTCTTCACATTAATACTTACAGGGGCAGACTAAAGCCACCCTTGGGCTTGCCAAGAGACATTTCTAATCTGACATTCAAACCAGGGAAGATCCACAGAACCTCTTCTGTCATAAACCTCTATCTGATCCTGGCACCAGACTGACTCCGGACAACTGAGATCAAAAACATAAAACCAAGGTGCTGAAAATATTACGGAACAGCTCTACCTACCACACAAATTGCTTGTAATGATTCTACTCTAGTGCTAGAAAACAAACGACTTCTTCCCACGTACTGATGCTGGGCTTTGGACACTGGTTAAATTAATAATGTTGAAGGACAGATTCTGTTTCTTCTCCGAGTTAGCATCTGAAGCAGAATGCCCCAAAGCGTCTGTCTGCTACAGAGAAAATGCCGACCCATCTTTTCACACATTCCGAGGAGCTTTGCTAAGGCTCATTCTAAAACTTACTGTTTCTCTCTGAGCTTCTGTATTTTTTAAAAATTTTATTTTAAACTTGATTCTTTGTGATGGCTCCTAAATAAGTTGTAAATGAGGAAAGGGGAAGAAAGGAGAGAGGTAGAGAGGAAATTATTCTGGCACCATCCCTCTCTTCCTGCTCAAAGTTTCCTACTCTTAGTCTGCTCCTCCAAATTCAAGACAATCTTTCCCACACTAGACCTCCAACAGAATGAACACAAGTGAAAACAAGTAACTTCAGGATTGCTCTCATTTTCCCTTCCTTATCAGTGACTTCCAAAGAACACATCCAACATAAACTTTTAAAATACTGTATAAGATACATATTATTATTCAAACACCTAACTGTGTCACTTCAATTAATCCAGGACAATAATGATATTTTTCCATTGTGCGACTAAAGCAACACTGCACCCCAACCTTTCAACCTCCTACCTTGCAGGAGACTAGTGACTGAAGAGCCATAACAGTAACAAGTGGAAAAAAAAAGAAAAAAAGAGAACTTTGGCATATGGAAAATCCCAGCATGAGACTTGTCTATTGTATACACAGCATTGTAAATGTTTTTCTATCAAAGTTCTCAAATGTGATGGTAGTTATAAATTAAAATGAATTTTTTCCATTCATGAGTAAATCCTACCTTTTAGCCTTAAAAATTTAAACAGTTCTAAGTTTGTGAGTGGTGAAAGATTCCCCTTCTGCTTAACAGACCGTGAATAATAACACAGCATCCATTCTCAGCTTGCAATGGCTGGAAATGGGGGCTCAGCATCCAGTTTTCCCTACTGGCAACACAAGGAGGCCTTCTGAGTACCTACTGCTGTTCCTGAATATCAAATATTATGGACCAGAATAGCAAGTGGAAGTTTAATGAGAACTGTTGCCCAAAAAAAGAAAAAAAAAAAAAAATCACAGGCAGCATCTAAATCCTCAAGAGCCCTAAGGGAATTTATCTTTATGAAATACATTATTTTATCACTAAACTGCACAAGTGACCACAGAACTATAAAACAGGGGAAAAAACAAGTGCGCTCACCTCTTGCACAAACGAAACAAAAGCCTACATTTACAGCTGATGAGGAGTGATTCCTTTTGGAATGGTTACTACAGATGAGAATGTGGGATGACACAAACAAGCTTCCTGCCGCAATGCAGCCATCTCCTGAGTGATAGGCAATGGGACATCTGAAACATCTCACCATGCGACCTGTTTAACACAAACGCAGAAAAGTGCACCGTGTCACCCTGCAGTCAGGATATGGTAGAAGACACCAGAGAGATGCAAGGCTGATTTTTATTCCAATCAGAGTACAGATTTAGAAGACACATTTACATCTTAAAAAAAGAAATTCACAAAAGTTACCTTTAAAACTCTGTTAAGAAAAAAAGACAGTTTTAATCATTCTAGAGTCTACTTGTTTTGTTTAAATATTTTTGTTAATTTCTAAAAGGATTCATTTTTTCTTGAAAAATAATTGTTCAAAAAGCCACTATCAACTTTAAAAAAAAAAACAAAAAAACAAAGCCCAAACATTCCTTGGCCTTGCCTAACTAACCCTTGGCTCCCATTAAACCCAGCAACAAAAGATGAGTTGAGTGCTGTGGATCCAGGTATACTCAGACAGCCGTCCCAGGCTGCTAGCTGACCCCAGACAGATTTAAGTTAATGACCCTCATTAAGAAGGAAACCCTTGTTCTTTGCTGCACGCTGCATTACAGGGGGCAGAGTTATATTCATTGTTACAGTGATGATGCATTCGAGCTTCCTCCTGCGATTCACAACCAGCTCTGCTCTCACCTTTGCTTGCTTTATGAATATCCTTATCCATCGAGCAGGCAGTACAGCAATGCTGCGGGCAACGGAATCCTCGTGACTCGAACAGAGCCGTGGCAAACTTCCGAACACAGGCCTCGTGATAAAATTTACCGCACGTGTTGACGGAACAGCGCTTCACATCTTTGCCAGGAAGCTTGCATGAAAAGCACGTATGTTCTCCTTGTAAAAGAGAGAATAAGGAAGCCCAGCTGTCATGGCCAGTTCTTTGAGATACACATTGTTCAAAAAAATTCTGTAGTGAACAGAGCTACGCTGGTTTGAGCAACACAGGCTCCTTCCCTTCCAACAGGTGAGTCGGTTACTATAATCCACAACAGCTATAATTGCTGTTAACAATGAAGTCCTTTATTCTGAGTAAAATCCTGAACAGCTTTTTACTTTTATTCCTGCCAGGTACTTCCCAAGCAGAAAATGAGAATCTGGCCTCAGAGGTTAAAAAGTAATAGAACAACCCAAACACATAGAAACCACCCATCTCAGTTTGTGCTGCCCAGAACACAGCTTCTCTGCAAAGTGGGAAAGCCCTCCCCGTTTTTCAGGCGCAGGAACACACCGTTTTTACACTCAGTGCAAATGAACTTCTCCTCGGGCATCGACTTCAGGCCGAGACACTCCATATGAAAGACGCTGCAACACTCGCCCTCGCAGGACACCAGAGACTCGCCAGAGCTCTCGCAGATCTGAACAGACGAGACAGCTAGTCAGAGAACAAAGGGTACCCGACAGACCTAAATGAATGCCTACCAGATGTTAACGAAGACCAGAAACTGGCTGAAATCTCTCCAGAGCTAAGAGAAGGCAGGAGAACTGGCCTGCATCCCACTGCAGACCTGATAAGTCTCTGGGCTGAAGACAATCCCAGCACTTTCTGCATCGTGCTCTCATAACTGGAGGCCTTAGGAATAATTTCCAGAGCATAAAAACTCCTAAAAACCTTAATGTTTTATCCGAGATGTCAAACTACGAGACATGGTTAAAGCAAAGTCACGTAATTTGAAGAGTCTGTCAGCTCAAATGAAGACGATACACCTTCAGCATTCATTTCTTTACAGTACCACCATTTACCTGACAAACAGTGTCTTTTTTATTTGTTCCAGTTCCTCTCCTGGATAAGCTAGAGTCTACCGACTGCACATCAGAAGCATCGGCATCGGCAGCAGCTGATGGGCTGTCCGAACGTTTTCCAAAACTACCCTACAAAGAGGAAAAATCCAAGGCACTCAAACAAGACACTTCCAAAGGACAATCACATTCTGAAAAAAAGAGTGAAGTCACCACTGACTAAACGATCATCCAATATGTCACAAGATACAATGGTCCTTGAAAGCTGCTGAATCATTACAATGATACAAGGAGTGGTGCCTTCTTGACGTATCTTTTACCTACGCAAACAAAAACCCATAAAGATATCCGTTTTACTTTTTCCAGACACCTCTCAATTTTACACCAAAATACAGCAGAACCTCCCAATTCCTGAAGAATCTAACAACCTTCCAAAAAGCAAACCAAGTCAGTGATCTAAACCAATATTTTGCCAGATAAAGTAGGAAAATTTGTAAAGAAAGACTGTATCTTTTTTTCAATATCAATACAATGGATGGGATCAGAAAGAAGAAGACTAGGTTTTATTTTTTAGACAATAAAAGACATGAAATGTGTAGAAAACAGTGTTCACGTACTTAGCAACAGGCAACTGAAAAGCCTATTATACTGACAGATGAAATGAACAAGTCCCTGGGAGAAACAATATGCCTTTACCTGTAAATCATTGAGTCCTCTGGAATCAGAGTCAGACGTATCTCTGTAAGCTGAGCTCGTCAGTTCTACATCAGTTGAGGCACGACTCCTTTTCTTTAAAGGTTTACAAGAATCTGAAATCTCGCTGGCACCTTAACACAACACACTAAAATTAGTTTTAATATATGTTCTCAACTTTTTGCTTAAAATTAATAAAGGAAAAAGAAAGATGAGAGGCAGCCTGAAACTGTATTTGCTAGCCTTAATTTTCAGTTTGCAGCTCTCATACTAGTTTAAATCTCCCTGAAAAACTAATTAACTGAAAATCACCTTAGGAAGACTTATGACAAACTTCTGAGCATGCTGACATAGTGGAGGAAGCTACTAAATTGTTTAACAGAAGATAAACCCTTAGATTACCTCTTCATCATTCATCTTTGCAATACGGCTAAGCAAAGACTTTTTTTTTTTTTAATTAAGAAATGTCCAGAAGGGGGACTTACGTGCTTACAGCACATTAACAAACACTGCCTTTCCAACTAGTAATGCACAAGCGAACAACAACAGAAACAGAAAACCCTCACAAGAGAAACCAAGATCAGCATCTACTGTATCTTCATCACCAGCAAGTGTTACTACCTCTGCCCTTTACACAGAACGAAAACCACTGCCAAAGTCCAACGAGCCAGGAACTTTGATCATATTGCCATATGGAACTCACCTTTCTGCAATCCTGTCTTCACTGCTGTCAGTGGAACCATTTCAACCTGTTTGAATAGGAAAATCCACAGTTAAAACCAGAGGAATTTTTCTCCCTACTATTAAAAAGAAAACATTCAAGTTTAAGCGATTAGCATCTCTGAACTCAGAGGCAGTGCCATCCCCTTCTCAGTGGGAGCCTTCTCGTCCTGGCGGGTTTAATCCTAGCTGCCTACGCTGAGCACCAGGAGACAAGGCAGCCGGACGGTCACTACCAAGGTCCTTCCCAATCTCTCCCTTGGGGCATGCGGACGGCAGGAAAGCTTTGTCCACGTCCAGCAGGCAGGAGCGGGGTTTGTTCCGGCAGCCAGCCCTGCGGCTTTGGCAAACCCCACACCTGCACAGGCACAGGCTCCCCGGAGCAGTCGGACACTCGGGTCAGTGAGATGCTGAAGGCATCGCCACCTAAGGCGCTTCCACCAAGCACGCGCTCGCGACCTCCGGGAACGGCCCTTCTCTGTATAGAGCGCTGCAAGGCGCCCGGCGACAGCGGGAGGGACCTCGCACGCAGCGTTGCAGAGCTCTATACAGTGGGAGTCTCCGGGGCGGGACACACTTAAGCAGACGAGTTTACAATCTTGCAAAAGCAGTTCAAGTTCTTGATCCTACATCAGAAGGATAAGTTTAGAAACTCTTCTGCCACTGTACACGTAACACGTGAGAATTGGGCGACTGTACAATCATTAGAGAAGAAAGTTGTTGCCTAAAATCCTGGTTTTAAGGTTAAGAATTACAAGTTATTTCTTTACAATGGGGTTACATATGCATGTAGAAACACATTTAGTAAATATTTAAGGATTATTCTATAATTTTTTTAAAAAATATTTTATTTTGTTGTACAATAGGTAAAAACATACAATAGAAGGATTTGTATAGGATACATTTCGTAATACAAATATAAAATCTAAACAATCACTTTTATTTCTCCACTAGTCACTGTAACAGTAGCATTAACATTCTGTTTTTCCCATTAATTGTATTTGTTCCAGTTATAATTTTATACCAAGTTGTTGCAGACTAATTTGGGAATCAGTTGCAAGATAACTTGACTGTGGGTAACAAATATTGTTGCGTAATTTTAAGAAGTTAGTAAGGTTTTTTTAAAATATAATTTAATACATTCAGGGTTATGCATATTACAGTGCATCTGTTTAATTTTTACTCACACACTTTTCCTGAGAAAAGCACTTTAATGTTCATAGTCTTAGTTAGCCAGATAATATATGCAAGCAAAGCTAACTGGGACCCATGACGTTTATATTGTTGGTTCTTTATACCTTTTAAATTAAGAAACTTTTACAAACATAAACCAACTCATTTGAAAATGAGGCGGCAACACCTCACGACAAGAGGCTTAAGGGGCTGCATCAGGTATCTTACGCCCAACATTTAAATTGCTTTAAAGTTTCAGCAAGAAACTTCATAGTTAGAGCATTCTTCTGCTGAACACAGATGTAAATGCTATGGCATCAAAAGAAAAATATGGAAAAAAAAAAAAGCAACTGGGTTCACTTTCAATCTCTGAAGTGAATGAAGTGCAAAACACAGCATAAAGGGCAAAGAATAAATTAAAATAAAGAGATAAAAACAGTTTTTCCCCCTCCCATATAAATCTTTAACTTGACTGTCCCTTTTTAAAAAATTCTCACTGATAAAAGCTATACTGTGAAGGAATTTATACAAAATTCTCAGGTTTCAAGAGGAGCGGCCCTCCAAGAAGGAAAATCAACCACATAAGGAAAAGAACCAACAACTTTGACAACCTTGTTAAAAAAGTGTATTCGGTTTTTTAATATTAATGTTCATCTACTGAACTTTCCTACTTATTTCCACGCAGAATTTCTTATTTAAAGCAACAACATTTGTCTGTCTGACATCCAGATTAAAGGAATGCCCTGTACATGTTAGATCTACTTAAGGAAAAAAGAAGAAAATGTATACCCCAGAAGATCTGTTTTGCTGATGTCTGCCAACGCAGAAGTCTGACTATTCATCTCTAAGTTAAATCATTCTCAGAGTCCATTTCAGAAGTGGTCAGATTAATCACTCTAACTGCATTTGAAAAACAAAACCTCAATACAAACCAGCAGCTAAATCAAGAGCAAAAGGAAGGAACCTGGTGGCAATTCCATCAAACAGAAATTACTGAAACAAAATCGTTTTGCTATAACAGAAATCTCAAGGGAAACGTGGCGGGTTCATGAGGAGTCTTGCATCACTGAGCTGCTATTTTCCATAGCCTGCCTGATACTGTGAAGGTGCCAGTAGCAGAGTCACAGCAATGGTATTGACAAGGGGATTTCATGAAGGATAGTCCAAAACGAAACCCGATGGGGAAAAATGGAGAAAAATAAAAAGGCACCAATATAAGCCACAACATTTATGAATACAATATATTTTAACTCTCTACATG
Organism: Pterocles gutturalis; assembly: GCF_000699245.1. Classification (NCBI taxonomy): domain Eukaryota; kingdom Metazoa; phylum Chordata; class Aves; order Pterocliformes; family Pteroclidae; genus Pterocles; species Pterocles gutturalis. The sequence goes on from NW_010111534.1 coordinate 23,058, forward strand.
GAGGAAGCCAACCTGCTCCTTTTTGATCTTCTTCTTTGGCACAACTTCAGTGGATTTCTCAGACTCTGAGCGGGTTCGAATCGATCTTCTCTGTTGTTTCTTTTCTGCAGAACCTGAAGAAGGAAAAAGGTTTCCATTATATGATTCCTTGCATTTCTGAGGCACGGCAAGATGTTCAACACCAAATCAGCAGATAAAGTAACGAAACCAAGACTGTTTCCTCTTTTGAATGTTTTATTTTTAAATTCAGTTCCAAGCTATTTGCCAACTGATGCTGTGGTTCCAGACCAGCTTCAGAAAAAAGACACCAGTAACAGAGCACAACAAAAAGCTGGAATCCAGTTTAGGGCAAACAGATTTTCATAGCACACCCCCCAAGCACAATCTTCCCTTTGGTTGATTTTTAACCAAATAGTCCATCTTTGGCATTTACGGGAAGGTATGCACAATCAACTTCTTGAACTAAAACAAGCTAGAAACTTAAGATGCAAAACACAGCTTCCAACTTTCCACTCCAAACACCAGTCCTGCGCCCCTGTTCCGCAGGGGGTGGCCTTCCATCAGAACTGGCCAACGCAAAAACTTAAAGCAAGAACCATGCTGTGCCACGTGCCATCAATACAAAATCTGAACGCTCAACTGAAGGTTGCAAGAGGTGAAAAAAGCCTCAGCACACACAAGAAGCAGTGATGATGATGATGAGTTATCATAATTAATGAAAGGGAAAACCAAGTTTTTGAACCATGGAAAACAATCTCAGATTAATGAAGGTTATTGTGACGTTTCAAGAGACGAAGCAGGAGCTACTGTTAATCTGACAACCAAGGCTGGCACTATCAGAAGACCTTTCTATGCTACAGTGCCTCCAAAAAGGGCACACGGAGAAACAGGTACACAAGGCATGACACCATGTGCAGCTTCTGAACCAAAGCACACGCTTAGAGCTGTGCAGACAGGAAACTAGAATCTGAAGATTTACAATTGTCTGTTGTGAAGCATTATTCTTTTTTTTCAGTTTTGGGTGTTTCACCTAAAGAAGACATGAATGTAAAATATTTTGTATTCTTCCAAGCAAAAATACAAACTCTTGAGACGAGGAACCAGCTTACTGTGCCAGACAGGTACACTGTTAGAAACTGTAAACCTGTGTCTGTCTAGAGAGATGGGCAGGCTTTAGTCAGACACTGAAAACAAGCCTTTCAAAAGTACTCCAGGAAAAAAAAAAAAAAAGCAGACTAATCTTGATTAATCATACGATCTTTTTGTCAAGGTTGTGTGGCTCAGGAATATCTCAGTAACCAAACTTCCCAGCTGAAAAAGCTTCCATTTTACAGTAACTGTATTTCTGAGGGGAAAAAAAAATGTTTTTCTTCAAGGTAAAAAACCACTTTACAATATATTAATGAGTTAATAATAGCAATGAGTTATTAATAATTCAGAAATCAATAACTCAGCTCAACATTCTTCATGTTAGCACACGTGTTACTTTTGGTTCCAAGGAGGGAGACACGACTATGACAGATCTCGACACCAAAGCTGGGGGCCATTTTTCGTCACCTTTGTGTTCAGGCAAAATACTCCAAAGCAGCTTTAAGTAAATTTGAGCAAGTGCATCCAAACAGTCCGTGTAATCAATAATGTGTTTTCTCCCTGTGCTGCCCCACTGCAGTAAAGGGAGTAAGGTGCAAGCCCTGTGTCAGACGAGAAACTCCAGAACCAGCGCAGGTGATATTGGCTGTAAGCAAGACTGACAAGGCAACGGGCACTTTTTCCTCTTCCCGCTCTCCAAGGATCCAGTGCATCACCTCCACAATGCTCCTATCCCATCTTCACGCATATTTTGATCCAGAATTTCAGGACAGATTTCAGACCAGCAATCTACCTCACTACTGGCCAGGTCAGGTCAGGTTAATCCTGTTTCAGTTGCACGTGGAGACCAGAGGCACTATGAATTCTCACAGTTGTTCTCTTGTGATCAGATCTCAAGGTACAGAATTAATTCCCCAGCATTATGGAATTCTGTATAACTAACTGCAGGTTATTAAAAAGGACTCCCAGAGTCATTCTGTAAAATACTTTACCGTAAAGGTATTCTGAAGTTCCGGTGACCTTAAATTTGAAAAAAGGACTTCGTAGTTATGTTCCATGAGAGGGGACCAATAACTGTCTGGACTTTGGAAATGGCTTTGAAAGTGACTGTTTGGAGTGTATACTGAAGTAAAGCTCATGCACTCTATAGGGTGTTATCAGGTGGAGTTTTACGTATCCAAAAAACCTAAGAAAATGAAAAAAGACAGGCTCAGAATTCTCACTCTCCTACATCTGAAGAGCCATTGTGAAGGTGAAGCCTTTAGTTCCCAGGTGAGAGAAACAAACCAGCAACAACCTTTCCTGCTGCAAGGCCATCAAAGTAGCAAACGTTTGAAAAAACCTGAACTACCGCAACTAAAACTGGAAAGGAGAAGCACTGTCTACAACAGCAGAGGAAACCCCACTCACACCAGCATATCCGGCGTACTCAGCCTGCATTGTAAAGCTCCCAAACACAAAAGTCCACAAAACAGCGCACGTAAACACAAGCCTACCTAAAGTCTACACGAGTACAGAAACCGAAGAGTGTTTGCAGAGGACACTGATGCCATGTATGCTGACTATGGAGGTTTTTGACCTGCAATGTCATTTATTTTACGTTTGGAAAGGGAGAAATAACAAACAGATAATTAAAGCAGAAGTGATACTTGGCAACACCATGACTTGTTCTTCTCAAGAAGGAAAGAGGAGTTTTTAGTAAGTGTACTGTAATAAGTCTTCCACCTTGTTTTGCTTCCATATCACGAACATTTGTACATCCTACTGTAAGAGAAAATCAAGGCACCTAAAATTTACTTTTACATACCCAATGTGAAACTAAGTACGTTGGAGACTACACCAAGGATAGTATTACAAGCACAGTAACAAACACGCAATAGGTAATGGATTTTACACAGCCTGTACAAAATCTGTGGTTGAAAAACAGAAGTCAGTATAAGGACTGGAGGGACTTGAAAAGCTCTTGTTTCAGGATGACTCAGAACTGTCTCCTTTCAGAAACCTCCATCCTTTCACCAAAGGGTGTCTGTCTCCTCTTGAGGATGATGAAAGGACATACTGCAGACAAATTTCTGCTGGTGGGTGAAAGCTCAATCCCTTTGGAAGGATTCCCATTAGCTATTTCTCAAAAATCAAAACACAAAAAAAATGTTGTTTTTCTGTTCCAAGTCTATATAGCACTCATCCCATTTATCTTCCTCATTCTTCTCTACTACTGTACTACAAATTAAACTTCAAATAGCTTGTTCCAGGCTTTCCCTTTTCAGTCTCAAGCTCCATGACTTGCTTCAGTGGTTCTCCTCCCTCAGCCATAACACTGCCAAACTCAGTGCTTTATGACAGGGCCCCTAAAATGCCTTCAGAAGACAAGCACCTTCTCGGTTTACTGATGGACTTAGCTGAAGCAGTTTAAAAAAAAAAAATCACTGTCTTTTACAAAGGTCATGCAGGAACTCAACAACAACGTCCAGGAAAGCCCCCCATCCCGCTTCAGAGCCATTCCTCACTGAATGATGCCCCTCCAGACTCTCCTCCTTTGATCCCAACTGCTGTGTGCTACGTGTGGTGCCAAAAGCCATTACAATACTCTGCTAGCACCCATCACTACATTGCCTTCTCAAACAACTTGCCATCTGCTCTCCACAAGGTATCCCTCCTCCTAATACAGTGCCTTAGATACTGCAAGCTGCAGACGCTAAAAGTTCAGAGGCCAAACCAGCCAATCCCATTACAAAGACATCCGTGTTTCTCAAGCATCTGGGCTCACCATGTGTTATGTTACCATGTGTGTTAGAACTATTATGTAAACAGAAAGATGTTAATAATCATTTTTAACTAACGAGAAAACATCGGGTTTGATATTTCAATTTAAATGCTAAGTTGCTGAAGTTCAGACAAGGATTCTGCGATCTTGCCTACCTGTTGACCCAGAAGTTGTTTCGGGAGAGGACACATCTTTTTCATTTCTCTGATTTGACGAAGAGTTAAGTTTCTCTTGCCCTTTGACACTTATTTCTGTTTTGTTACCAACTCCCTTAGAAAGAAAAAGAAGAAAAGATTCTCTTATTTATGCATATGCATGTGTTGTTGCTAACAGGCATACCGATCTACTCCTAAGTCTCACAACAGAAACATTCGCTGCTCTTCAATGCAACACATACACGTGATGATATCTACTGCTGGAACTTTCCATCCCTCTCAATCTCCCCTTACACACAAGGAAAAAAAAAAAAAAAATCCAGTGATGTTTCTAAACATTACCTTCTCTCTAACGCTTAGGATGAAATAAATACCCTCCACGTAGAGAGGCAGAAGAAGGAGGCAGAGAAATAGTCCTAAACCTTTTCCTTACACTGACTGTGAGAAGCTGCTGTGCACCTGAAGGAAGCTAGGAGGCAGAACTCATTTTAAAAGTCTGTTACACAAAATGTAATTATTACTTTTTAATACATTATTAACAGTTTTGTAATCTCATCTGTTTCCCACAAATCCACTGATTTTAAGATTTACAGAGAACTTCTAGATTATTTCAACTGGGAAGCCGGAACTAAACAGCTTCCATGTTTTGAACGTGTTACGAGCAAAGACGTGACCATCTGTAGGGAGCTCCTCTGCCACCAGACACAGTGGCTAATGGATTTAATCTCTCCAAAGAAAGGAACACGTACTGTGAAAGCTTGGGGGACACAAGTTTAAGCTCCACAGTAAAACAGACTTGGGACAATTAATGAAAAAAGCAGGAGTCACTACACAGAGTACATACCTTAGTGGAATAAACAAACTGATCGATGAGTTTTCCATCCCCAGCAGCATTCTGAAGGGCAAAAACCTGTTCAATTTTAACAACTGGAGACATGTTACACTTCTGAAGATCCAAGTTGTGCATGGTTATTGAAGCTGGTAAGGATTTCCTAGCTGCAGCTGTTTTCCATGCGATTTTCACAGGAGGTGGCTCCTCTTCTTCCACACTGGACTGCCTCCGTTGGCTTTGTCTTCGCGCCTCAGCGTTTGACGGCGATGCTGCTGCCACGTTGGCAGGTTCTGTCTGCGTGTTCAACGCTGGCTTCGGTCGTCGGTTCTTCTTGGTCTCTGATTTAGAAGCAGCAGTCTTTTTGGCTTTGGACAAAACCTCCTCTGGCTCTTTGTCTATATAAATGAAGGTGTATTGTTCTATCCTTTCTTCCCGAGTCATTTTCAGGGCTTTCTCAGCATGGGCAATACCAATGTCCCACTGAGCACGCTCTCTTTGCGGCCTTGGTTTGCGAATCTTAAGGAACAAAGACAAGCAGCTAATTACACTGAAGATTTTGCTATGTATAGCACTTAACATGCAATCCTGAGGTTCTTTAAATCTCTCGGGCAGCAGGTTTAAGTTTGCTCTCAATGTACAGGGTATTTTTGAAAGGTGGACAGTGAATCCCCCACTCAGAGTACAAGCAGACCCTCGGGCTGGATCGTACAACCACCACAAGTGAAAGTGTCTGCCCTGAGCTACAGCATCACCAAAGACAAGAACAGGCAGTACTCAAGCCCGTGATTCTGTTATGAGACACAGAATTAATCCTCATTTCTCGACTTATTAAATCCTCCTTATTTTTCTACAAACACACTTTTCCTTCCACATCAATATTTCGATCAGCATAAATATTGACTAAAGTAGTCCATCTAGACAGCAAGTAATTCCTGTAGCTAACAATTCCTTTCCAATAATACAGTGGAAAAGAACACATCCACTAGTATCAGGGGCTGGAAGAGTATCCTTTAAATATTGTATTTTCTAAAGACCAGGTTAATACACAGGCACTGTTTTTATTTAATATTCTAATAAAGATGTAAAATTATCTCCACTGCCCAGGATGACTACTACCATGAAGAGCTGCCAAAGCAGGTTCAACTATCAGCCTTTTCACGTGAAACTCATAAGAGCACGGAAACATTTTCGTTATCTTTGTGAAAAACACTTGCAGTGAAACGCAGGCAACCCTTCACAGGGTAAAGTACTCCAGTGTTTCAGAACCGCCCCACGAGAGTTTCACTTACATAGACACTGCAGACAACCCTCTACACAATTAGTGCTCATCATACCTTCTGCTTCTCCGAGTGGTTGCTGGCTTGCTTAGCAGCCTCAGCCAATAACTGCTCATACTGTTTGTGTCCTTTGTACTCTCGAACCCGCTTCTCGTGCACCCACGCCCTCTCTGGCTGGTTGCTAAAAAACTGAACGTGGTATTCACGGGCACCTGAAAATGAAAAATTGTAGTCAGCAGTTTTATCAGCCTCGCTTTGCAGGTTTACCCTATGCTTCTCTCCTCCACACCACTCAATTCCTGCAGGTGGAAGTACCTAGCTTAAGTTTAGCAATAAGATGGGCTGAGATTCACAACAGTCTAAGATGGAAACATAAGTACATCTTGGCCACACTGAACTCTGTCACACTTACCAGTGTCTGCTCACAAACACATTGACTTGAGAAAAGTGGGCGCATCTGTGCACAAGTCTATTTTGCACAGGCTCGCCTGTAGAGGTAATTTAATAAGGACTAGTCTGATACATTTCAGGAATAGTCCTGTTTAGCACACACACTAACTGAATTCAGCCTGCGAAGGGCGTTCAAAGATAATACATTTTTAATAAAGGAACCACTACAGATACCTGATATGTTCTGGCAAAGCTCTTCCTCCCTTACCTCTTGTATTAATTTTGGTATGAACATCAAGCTGTGGGTCACATGAAACCATGCAAGGCCACCACGGGTACGTTCCCACCTTGGACCACACCAGATCGCCAACCTGAAACTTGACGTCATGGGCGACTTGGGTTGGAAGAGAAGGCAGGAACTGCTGGACCTATGAAGAAAACGCACACTCAAAGCCACAGAAGACAGTTTAGCACACTTAGAGATGCAGTAATGATTAGTAAGAGTTGCAAAGAAATGGCAATTGATTTATATGCCAAGTTAAAGAATCCATGTAATAATTAGTCCAAAAATAGTAACATGCTAAGAAATTCAAAAAGTGTTAATTAGTATATGTACTAACCGGGGTTTCCTCCAACACTGTATCTTCTCTTGGTCTTTCTGATGGCATGCTAAGCCTCTCATTTGGTCTCTAGGAAATGGGTAAGAATGAAGAGGAAAAAAAGGAAAACAAACACAAACAAGGTAAGGGGACAGTAAACAAAAAGCATAATAATGAAACCAGGCAGAAAAAATAATTCACAGAAAGGCAAGCACAAACCCATAAAGTATTAATATGATGCCTCCTTATGTCGAATTAGAAAACATAGTAGCATCACAATCAAAACATACCTTTTTCCCTACCCTATTGACAGTACCATCACACCTACACACAACAATGTGCTCCTGCAACAGCTCACAGAAGAACATACGCTCAGGGACAGTAAACCCAAGTAACTTTCCACCTAAATTAATACACAACTTCAAAGAAACAGAGAGGAACACACAAAGGATATCCGTAGTAATGTGATGAGTCTCACTGTATACTAGTTATTTACAAAACCTACATTACAAAAATCATATTAAATACACAATAGGAAAACTGTAAAATCAATGTTAAACTTCATATAGTTGACAAATAGATTTGGAGGATCAAAAGTGGACAACATAAAGCCTACGGTGCATTTATAAGCCAGCCTGAGGCCCGCACGCAGTCTATTCTGGTAGAGTAGGACAGGAAAAGGTTCAGACAGAAGAGGGATCGCCACTGAACAGAAGTTAACATCATGGTGGAGTGGCCGGGACAGGGAGTGTGACGACACAGGAGGTGAGAAGATAAGAGGTGGGCCATGAACCATCTAATGAGATCAGAGAGCGGGCACTGGCTTTTGCTGGAGCAGAGGAGAAGTCACTGTTAGTCAAAGAATACAAAGAAGAGCAAAAAGAGGAGTCAGACACCCACAGTGAGAAACTAATAATGCTGTGAATCCAAATTATACCTAGTCCATTTAAAATGAAGAGCCCATGTTCATCGATAGTGCATGCTTCAGCTTGGAGAAACTAGGAAACACCCGTGCGAACAGCATCTAGAACAGCTCTGGTCAGTGCTGGCAAGGGTCAGTACCTCATTTAGAGCTGTCTGCAGAAAACAACGATTTAAGACCAACCACATCAATATTTGCTGGGCAGAGATCCACAGAAGGCATAGCACTGACTCCTGCCTGTCTTTGCTATAGCGCGTTAGCGGAAACTTCACCCCTGCCAGCAGAAAGAGCTGATTACACAGACTGCAGAGTTCCAGCTCCTCACGGAACACACCTGACGAGCAGAGTAGCTTGAAGTGTTGTAATAACACTTTCATTTCAAATCAGCCTTTCGTGTATGAACATCCCCCCCCCACCCAGAGGGTTTCCACAGAGATGACAGTGTCAGAACGAGGACACAACTGCAGGTCACCTACTTTCCTACAGGCGTGCTGAGCACAAAAGTGTGAAACAACCAAAGGTGTACCAGAAGTTGTTTGTTCCTACCAAGAGGATTCTAAGTGACAAGTCTCACACCACTAATACTAAAGATGACGAAAGTGTACACAGTGAACGTATATGAGGATGAAATCACGTAGTGGAAAGCCAAACTGCAGGAGGATGAAACCAAGGCTGCACTGGGTAATTCACAACTGAACCACCAGCACAAAATCCTGTTAATGTCAGTGGGACCTGCTCTCTGAAGCAAGGGTGAATAACATGAAAGATTTTAATGCAACAACACCTTTTGAAAGGGAAACAGAAGCTACAAGGACAAAAGCAAGACCAAGATTTCTGGTGAATTCTGGATGACATGTATGACTGGGAACTTGGAATCTGAGGGGCAAGGTTTTAGTTCAATCTGAGAAGGCGTGCTGGAAAAGACAGAAGGTTACGTTCTAGTGATAATCAAATAATACCAAACAGAGGCACAGGCACAGCTGAAGCTTCAAGTAAGAGGGAGGCCAAAACGATAAGGCAAAACAGCCTGATGTGGGGGTGGCGGAAGGATGGAGAAGACGCCGGAAAGCCCAGAGGGAAGACTGTCTTTAGCTGAACTCTGAAAGAACCAAGCTCAGAGAGGTTTGATTTCAGTGAAACTGGGGTGGGGCGATAGATGTCTGATTACAGCAGCAAACAGAGGACAGGTGGGCGAACAATACAGGAGCAGCAGAGGCGTTCAGCAGAGAGCTGAGCACGAGAACAGGCCCCTCTTTCTACCCCTGTACGCAGATATAATGCGAGCGCCAGCGAGATGCCATCCGGGGCATTACCTTCCCATTAGAACCACCTCTCGGCGGGACGCTGCCAGCTGGACACACCAGTCAGTACAGCCAGCTGGAAGTGGCTTCACACAGCATTTCTGAGCTCAAGAGAATGCCGTACAAATGCAGGGACAGACCACTTACAGGAAGCTCAGCTCTATACTGTAAGAGCCCAGCCTGAGCTGGGCAATTTCTGTCCTGGCCTGATACAGCAACTTCCCCATTCCTGACATCGCCACCCCCGCTGCTACCCATTCCCCTCAAACTGGGAAACACAGAAACCAGTATCACAGAGATGGCAGGAATGAGCAAGAGAAAAGGAAACAGAAATAATGAAGTGGCTTATAAAACTGAAGAAAAAAGAACGGACGAGAGTACCAAGGACCAGTAATTTGTGTCTGTACTTCCTGGAATCTGAGTTGAAACACCACAGACCCTGAGCATGTACAACCACATTACAAAACTTGACAAACAGTAACAGACACCAATATTGAATTTTCCCAAAGTTTGCTGAGTCAACTCCTATTTCTAATTGGCCTACCGTTCAGAATACTAATTTCTACCGGCTGCTACGTATGCTGCATAGCTCTTGGGTTTTGTACATCATGATGACATTTAGAATATCTTTCAAAAATTAATTAAAAGCTGCAGTGCTGAACAATCCAGGTAACCTGACTTTCCACTGAATAACCCAGCATTATCCTGAGAGGCAATTTCAGGAACATGTACGCTTTTGGCCAAAAGCTCCGTCTTCAACACTGTCCAAAGCATAGCAAACTCTGAACATGCTAAAACACGACATAATATTTTTTTTTTAAATTATATAACCATTGCCAACATTTATTTTTTATATGCAGTCTTTTGACCAAAACTGTGTTCTCGTAGAAATACAGTTCCTAGCACCTAACAGAGAGTATCTGACCAGTAAAAAAAAGCCTCATGCATACAACGACAAGCAAGGAAGAACACTGCCGCAGACGCATACTCCATCAACAGTACCAGGTATACAGATGGCTGAAACTATTATTCCACTTACATTTTGTTCCTCTGGTTCTAATTTTGGAATTTTGTGAAAAAAAAGATCGGGAAGAGTCATGCTTGCTACTTTTTTTCCTTTTCTCTTTTCTCCCTTCATGTTTCGCCTTAGCATACTCACTCGCTTGTACTTCATTTAAAAGGTCCCCGCACAGAGAGGACTCAAACAATTCCCTGCCGTTCTGGATAGTTTTGGTTATTTTTAATTTGATCTCTGGTGAGCCAGTCTTCTTTGGAATCACCGTTTGTGAAACTGAAGGTGGTGGTGGAGGTGGTGGCTGCGGAGGGGAAGGTTTTTCCAGAACTTCGTGTGGCCTTGTGTTAGAGTTTTCCATTTGGTAATACTCGGGGGAACTAAAGTTTCTGACTGTGCCAAAACCATTGGCTGAGCCATTGGGATACTGACTGTACGTCTGGTATTTGGCTTGAGGTTCGTACATGTTGATGGTTGGGGGGTAGCCATTAGTGATGGGCGGAAGGTCCTCCGTCGTGGGCGTCGCGTACGGGAAGCCTTGCTGCAGGGCAGTTTCGTATGGCGTCTGTCCACCATCTTCAGCAATGTCACTGCTGGCATCAAAGGCATCCTCCTGGCGGATGTTGGCGGAGTCAATGAGTTGAGGTGGTTGCTGAATTGTGTTTCCCATGATCCCTTGCATGAAAGAGAAAGAGAAATCCATTGTTCTGCTCCAGCATCCTTAGCTTTCCCTTTTTCTCATAGGGCCTAAAGGCAGGGGAAGGGAAACAAGAAGTCAGTGTAAATCAAAAGATAATAATTCATCAAATTAAATTCTTGAGGAAAAAAAAAAAAAAAAAAACAAAAAACCAAGAGCTCTAGAGACCAGTTCCCCCCTCTCCATTTCGGAGCCACCCTCTCATGGATTTGCAGAGGACTGGCGTTACTGAATCTTTAAAAAGGGCTGTTTACACATTTCTGCAGAGCAGCTTTTTTACATGACTGCTGTCTTCTTTCCCAAGATGTTTAAAGAAATGTTATAAGCACTTACAAGTGCTTAAAAACTATGGGCCCAAGTTTTACAAAGTCAGAACAATGCTGCTAAAATTCCAGCCACTCTCCGTAGCCCTCCCAGTTTGGCGTTAGGAAGCATCACTAACTCAAAGCAGTAAGCAGCAGACTTCGATCCTCAGGCATACAGAAGACACCAAGTTCTCTTCACACCACAGTCACTGCAAACTGAACAAGCCAGAAAAACCACAGAAAGACCACTCCAACAAGAGAGAAACCATTTCTCCTTCTCCCAACCTCCTTGCCAGAATTCCACCCAAGGAGCAGCCCTTAGGCCAGCTGCAGACCTAAGTCGTGGGCTTTTCCCAACAATGGCACAATTAAAGCGAACGGGTCATTCCACCTCAGCTGCTGGAAAAAACAGTTCACACTGTACGACAGCCTCCGAGGGGGTTCCCCAGCCTCTCCCGTCACTAGAAAAGCAGAGTAGAGTTTGCACCCGCTGGCTCTCAGCGGCTAAGTGAGGAGGGTTATTCTCCTCGCTCCCCGCACCCCACCTTATTTCAATATGAAACACTTGGGGCTTAAACACTGTGTGGTTTTGAGGGAGAAAAAAACCAGCCTCAGCATCAAGCGATCACCAAAACCTGAGGCTATTCACAGAATTAGATTACAGCTGAGAAAGCTGCCATACACACTTTCAGTTTTCCACTGCATAATAAAACATCAAAATCAGACTAAATCAAAGTTAATTTCCAAAACGCACCTACTGGCTCAGAGAATTCACCTAAATGACCTCAATGTTCAACAGGCAGAAATATACACTGACCTAAACTTCAGGTAAGAAATACAAGTTTGCTTCCAAGCAAGGTCAGTCTAGCCCTTCCAAAGCAAACACAGCTCTGTATTATTTATTCTCTCTCTGTGTAGGCATCAAGGAGGGTTACTGTGCCCTTTTGGCCAGGGTTCGGAACGACATTAACACATCCCACAGACACCTCTCATAACAAGAACCCACATATAACCCTGCCCACGTTATATTCTCACCCTCCTAGTGCAAGGAATGTCAATACCTTATCTCATAGTTTTCAAAACACTGAGAACACGTCCCTCCTCTGAGACTGCAAAAAGCAACTGAAGTTATGACAGTAACACAAAGAACTTAATCAGAATTTTGCTCTGGCTTCATACCCAGATTATATTCATGTTTGTATCCATCTTCACTGCCCCTTGCAATCAAATCAGGGCACATTTGTCACTGCAATTAAGTGACTCTGGAAAACAATAGCACAATGCTATGCAGCAAAATTCACTAATTGCAGCAACTTTTAAATCTCGTGGCTGTAAAACCATCCCTTCCCTCAAGCAGCTCTCTGCACGTCAGCCACAAAACCAACACAAAAACGTTCCTGTCGAGGGGACAGCGTATCTGAGGGACAGCACATGGAGGCAGGAAAAAAGGTCAAAAACACAAAACCACCATCCATTCTGGGAAGGGGAAGTGGGACTGTCTGTACTATTTACAAATTAATTGTTACATCTGCCAAAATGAAGAGCAAACAATAGATTTCTCACACTAGGAAGAAACTGCATCCTAGGCTGCTTTTATTTGTTACTAAAACCAGGTTCAATTTTTTTTTTTCTTCTGAATACTTAAAAAAACCCTTTAGCTTGAGAAGCTGCAACAGCGCTTCAACCACACTGGCACATCCATTGCTGCATGGACAGAGTCAAAGCAGAAATAGTTCAAGAAATTTTAGAATTACTCTTAACTTCCCTGCTTTTTATTGTTGCTGTTTTCTTTTAATAGTGATTAAATGTAACTTTGCTCATGTCACATAGTATTTGAATAATTCTGCTTTGCCTTTATCTCCTTGCCACTACCAGAACAACTCATCCTCATCCAGCCAAACCACTGGATTTGGAGCCTCCACAACCCCTGGTTCTCAAACAAGCAATGGACATTCACGTTCAGAAGACTGCCTTGACACTGCACAGCTCTACAGCCGTCTTCCAGTCCCACCAGAAGGCTGCAGAAGCACGGATTACTGCTTAACCGAATTGCTGCTCCCAACAGTCTGAAAACACAAGAAGTTGTTCTCCTCCCGCAGAGCTTACATCATCGAGAGCTTCTTCCTTCTGAGTCTTTCGCTGTCATCATGGGTAACACACCCAGGTTTTCCCACCCTTCTTCCTTTCCAAAACTCTGCATGAGTTTGTTTATTTCTCAGTTGCTACCCACTGAAGCGGCACCAGGGCTGCGTTACAGTGAAAGGCCAGCCCCTGGAGCTACCGAAATAACAGAACGATGAATCCTGAATGTACGGGAATCTCAACACTGAAATCTAAGGAAGGATTAGTTTGTAGAAGTCACTCCCACTTCTAAAGCAAAGAACACCCCATCGCCTTTGAAATACCAACAACAGGCTCAGGAGAGTCGTACCCGTCCTCCCCCAGCAGAGGAACACTACCTAAACCACAAGTGACTGGGATTTTCAGTGAAACGCGTTGATCTTGCAGAAAAGTATTTCATCATAAATTCTTCTCACTACAACAATGATTAATCTATGACAGTATCAGCCTCCTGCAAGCTGTAGAATTTAGCTTCCAAATACAGCCCGGAACAGATACTGCACTGATACGACATTGGAACTCAACCAGCAGATAAAGAAACAACTTAATTATTTCAAGGTTTATAGAAAATTGATACTTTATAGCTGTTGGTAAACAACTTGAAAGCCAAAATATCTTCAAAACTGCATCTGAATTTGCTAGTGAGAGAAAAAGAGTTTGTTCTCTAGAAGGGGGTATCCAGTGTTCGGTACTTGTCTTTTCCCACGGCTGTAGGATCTTCTGACCGAGCAGGAACACGGGACTGTTTACAGACACTGAGACCCTACACCCTGACACTGTTTGAGCAAATGTTTTCATGCTGCCCACAGGAGAGTCACAATTCAAAGTATCAGAGGAAAAAGTAAATGAAATAAAAAACATAAGCAGTGCAAAGTAAGGTAGGTCAACCTAGTAGAGCTCTTACAGTGCTCTTTCTTGCTTTAAGCTTGTTTCACTTCCTGTCTCAAGCTTCTTAGCTTGACTGAGCATAACTCAAAAAATCAGTTACACCGTCAGCAGTGAGTGCTCAGTCATGGGAGAGTTTCAGAGATCAGGAACTCTCTGGCTTCACATTTTTCACCAACAATTGCACTTATTTAAAGCCATTTGTGACATGAGTATTTTGTAACTACGCTCTCAGAAAACAAGATCCTTACAAAGTTCTCAAATATCGCTTTCACGCTGCAGCGGACTGAATAATAACTGACCTCTCCGATTATCAGGCATTTCTGAACACTGCTGACCCCATTTATTATTGATGAAAGCTCTTCTTCCTCCCAAAGAGGGAATTTTGTAGGGTTGCACAAAATACAGCAACACGGCAGGACTTACCTATACAATACAGAAACACATGTCTATCCACTGTATTACTGCTCAGTCAGGGAGAGCTCAAAAAAGTGAGAGAAGATACGGAAACTATGCAAGGCTTAAGAGAAGTTTCCTAAGTGTCAGAAGCACCCACCACTATTCATCACTGAACAGGAGCCCAGGGTAAAAACTCCCAAGTACGAGGAGGGAGAACTCTCTCCAAAGCCGGCTGGACGCAGAACTCGGAGAATCCAGCCATGCCTTGCCAGAGGCAGCCAGAAGCCAGTGCAAACCAGCAGCGCTTTCCCTGACACCAACTCAGGTCACCGAGGGAATGCCCGAGACCCGGGGTTCTGTGCACATTCTGCCCACTGCTAACAGGTGATGACCCCTGCTCGGAACAGCCCAGCCACCCGTTAACCTGAAGCTGGCACCCACCACAGCGACGAGCTGGCACAACACCTACTGATCAAAAGCACAGGGCACACATATTTCAAACTGAGTTTCCACAAAACATTTTGAATGAGTTTTACCCTTTTCTGTTCACAACCACCACATGGGTGGCCCTGCCTAAAGCAGCTGGGTGAGCACCTGTCAGGGGCAAGACATTTTATACAGCTGGAAAGTTATCTGCTGTGAGAACAGAAACTGTCCCACCGGCTCACTGACGGGGTTGAAAAAGCAATAATCTGAGTCAGCCTTACATGCTCAGTGAAGTGTCACTGCCTCGTCACCCTGAGCTGGACTTTCTATCAACAATCTCAAAAGCAGAAGTTCTAGACTGTCTTTACTCAGAAACGACAACCCAGTTCCTGTCCATGTAGCCCTAAACCAGAGAGATTCAAAGATCTGTTCGCATCCTACCACCCCTTTGAGTCCCCACACTCAGGTTTACTGCCGTTTTCTGTGCTGTTTCATTCCAACGTATACCTGCCTCTAACCTGCGCTGGTATGGCTCATCCCAAGGGTCTAATCCACGCAGCAACTACTCTCACTCGGTGTTTGCTGCTACACCTGTTTCACAAACAGACAGCTGTTCCGCTGGAACAGGCTAGGTTGGTCGGGATTTTTAAGTGATGCAATCCACTTCTGTTGTGTTTCCATTAAGACTGCCCAGCTGGAATCACAAGAAATGTTGGCTTTTGCTGAAGTTCAGCAAACACACCTGCCACCGAGCTCCTCACCAGACCCGAACATACCCACGCTTTTTCCACAGTCACGTCAAAAATCACCCGGAGAGCAACCTTTACCAACAGCAACAGCGTCCTGGGGTATTCACATCACATGAACTGTAGACAGAAACCAAACAATTATTGATTCCTGCATTCAGTGTTTGCTGTCTGCTTTGTCCCGTTTTGCTCTGGATGTCCTTAAGAAACCATGCATGGAAAGTTTTATTTACATTTGTTAAGACAATGCCAAGCTTTTCACCAGCAGGTAGCCTCATCAGCAAGAAAACTGTAGCCTCTGGATTTCTACCGACTTCACATGGACGGAGCAGGCTCTTCTAGCAGACACTGACGGTGAATCAGAGGCCTCTCGACAAGCTTCAAAGCATGCAGTAAGGCTGACTGCTTCCCTGTACACCTTGCTAAAGGTGGTTTGTGTTTTTTTTTAAATGCCAGGAGAAATAGTCATGTGGAAAGAAACAACACGGATAGCAACAAAGAAAATGCTACACGTTAAAAAGAAAAAAAAAAAAAAGTTGTTTGTCTTGAAAATGAGCTTATAGTGGTCATTTGTTTTTAGAGCCCTGGGATTCAAATAGGAAACGTGGAGGAAAATCTTTTGTTCTTCAGGGAGGGTCATGGATTGATATTCACATAAAACCAGCAGTCAGATCTTTGGCAACACCCTAAGTGTCATGACATGCTTTCAGGTATCAAAACCAGTGCAAGAACTGCAAGGTACCTCATGGGAACCACTTCAAACTGAGGCAAACTTGTCAACCAAAAATGCAAAACATGGTTGTACTAAAACAAAACATACAGCCTTTGACCATCATCCTCCACTCTTAGTCTTTAACCTCATAATAGAGCACATGCCCGCTTTTTGGAGCAAAACCTTCTCAAGCAGTTCATTAGATTTATTTTTTTAAATCTAACTGCCAAAACATTCTCTGTGCATCTCTACAATAAGCCACTGGAAGACCTAAACAGTCATCAAAACAGGCTATGATATTTTCTTCAGCTATGACTACAGGCTACTTCACGCTGTCCTTTGGGTTGGCTGGTACATACAGAACTGTGTTATCATTAAGGCTTTTTTTAACAACAAATTGACAATCTCAAACCCGTATTAAAATTGTTGAGCGTACTAACAGTCAAAAGAGAGCAGAGCGAAACACGGAACAAAACAGAGTACAACGCAGCAGCACTGGGGAAAAAAAAATAAATCCAAGAAGCAACAAATCCCTCACTTCCATACACTTCTTACGAGCACACACTGAAAAGGTTTCGATCCAAGAGGCA
>NW_010111535.1:0-492 GCF_000699245.1 Pterocles gutturalis
CAGGCGTGTCAGCCACTCCTCCCAGTTCCTCATTCCTACCTGCAGGGTCTCTCAGCACAGCCGCCTGCACCCCATGGGCTCGCTGGGAGGACGTGAGCCTCTAACACACCGCCAACAGCATCATGGCTTAGACCTCTGCTCTGCACCTGATTTCCAAACATCAGCCTCCACCTCTTTTCTTCACGCCTTGTGTTTGCTGCTGCCTGCATGCTCACGCGTCCTCACTCCCAAACCGCCTCATCTCATTCTTTCAGATGGGGTGGAGGTGCAAGCTGCTGCCAGAGTGATTTTAGTTGGTGGGAGACAAAACAATGTAGGTGGGAGAAGAGCCATTAAGTTAATCAAGCAGACAAACTGCTAGAGGAACATGAGGTATGGAGGAAAAAAACAGAGCAGCTACCTGAGGGCGTCCTTTGCTTACATCTACCAACACTTTCTGCCTCAGAAACGGACCAAACTTGCAGGTGTTATCAATGAAGGCACTTTCGCGGC
>NW_010111536.1:0-209 GCF_000699245.1 Pterocles gutturalis
GTCACTGCCTTAACCCCCCCTGCAACCCCCTCCCCGGGCACCATCCTCTGCGTGGGCAGTGCTGCCCAGGAACAGGAGGGAGCTGGGGGTCTGCAGCCGTGCTGGGGGTCTGCAGCCGTGCTGCCCCCTCCCCACACCCCGCGCTGGTCTGCAGGGGCTGGGCAAGGATGGGCATGGGATGGGCACGGGATGGGCACAGGGGGGGCACA
>NW_010111536.1:232-475 GCF_000699245.1 Pterocles gutturalis
CACGGGGCTGTGCAAAAACTGTGCATGGGATCCATGCAAGGGCTGGGCGAGGGATGGTGCATGGGATGGGCACGGGGCCGTGCAAGGGCTGATGTGGGACTGGTGCACGGGATGGGTATGGGGCCGTGAAGGGCTGATATGGGACTGGTGCATGGGATGGTGCACAAGCACTGTGCAAGGGCTGACCACGGTGCACGGAGCCGTTCAAGCACTGTGCAAGGGCTGGGGATGGTGCACAGAGCC
>NW_010111536.1:560-1116 GCF_000699245.1 Pterocles gutturalis
CTCTGAAATCCCCCCCCCTTCCTCTCCTTTAGCATTTCTGGTTAGAGTACCCAAGTCACAGGATTTGGTTACATTCCATTGACAGCCTAAAACACCCCGTGGTCTGGAGATAAGTTATTTCCTTACCTCTGGGCAGGAATGTCCTTATTTCAACATCTGACTGTTGGCTATTATTCCCTTGCCCAGCACCATGGTTACCAGACTGGCTTCATCTTCCTCCAGAGCTCCACATAGGCACTGACAGGTCACTATGAGTCTCCCAGGGCCTTCCCTTCTCCTGGCTGAACAAGGCCCTTTCCCTCAGTTTCTCCTCCCAGACAAGTGCTCCAGTCCCTGAGCAGCTCAATGACTCTCCACTGAACTCACTCCCACTGACACACGTCCTCCTTGCTGTGGTGGGTTGTCTCTGGCCAATGGCC
Organism: Pterocles gutturalis; assembly: GCF_000699245.1. Classification (NCBI taxonomy): domain Eukaryota; kingdom Metazoa; phylum Chordata; class Aves; order Pterocliformes; family Pteroclidae; genus Pterocles; species Pterocles gutturalis. The sequence goes on from NW_010111536.1 coordinate 980, forward strand.
CAGCAGCCACCCAGCGCCTCACTCCCTTCTTCTCCAGTGGAGGCCCAAAAATTAACACAGTGATGTACAGGTGGTCTAACGAGTGATGATCATGGAGAGACAATCACACCCCTCACTCTTTTGGGGAGGCTCCTCTT
>NW_010111537.1:0-322 GCF_000699245.1 Pterocles gutturalis
CCCCCCCCCCCCCCCCCCCTTCAGTTTCTGGGGCGTCCTGGTGTTACAAAGTGTACGTGGAGTGGCCAATGGTCCCCGAGCTGTGACATCTGCCCTGTGATGCTAAGCAGTTCAGACGCCGTCTTCTGAGTCATTCTCTGTGTCCGACGGGTGTGTTTGTGTGTTTGCTTGCAGAACCTGCCTTCGGGGAAGTGAATGTTTGTCAACGGGAGACCCCTGCCCAATGCCATCAGGCTGCGGATTGTGGAACTGGCGCAACTGGGTATCAGGCCTTGTGACATCAGCCGGCAGCTCCGCGTTTCCCACGGCTGGGTCAGCAAAA
>NW_010111537.1:385-649 GCF_000699245.1 Pterocles gutturalis
CAGCAAGCCTCGGGTCACCACCCCCACGGTGGTAAAACATATCCGGACCTACAAACAAAGGGATCCGGGCATCTTCGCCTGGGAGATCCGGGATCGCCTGCTGGCCGATGGCGTGTGTGACAAGTACAACGTGCCGTCGGTCAGCTCCATCAGCCGCATCCTCCGGAACAAAATCGGGAACCTGTCTCAGCAGAGTCACTACGAGTCCTACAAGCAGCACCAGCCGCCCCCACAGCCTGCTCTGCCCTACAACCACATTTACTC
>NW_010111537.1:772-1003 GCF_000699245.1 Pterocles gutturalis
CAGACCAAGGTGAGGAGGGGCCCCCCGGGGCCGCAGCGGCAGCCAGGCAGGGCCGGACCGTCCCGGTCCCCTGCTCTTGGTCTCCTTCCTCTCCCAGGGTCGAAAGGAGGTTTCCCGGTTTGCCCCGGGAAACCTCTCGCGTTTTCCCCAGCCCGGGCCGGGCACCGAGCTTACCGGAGGATGTGCCTCGAGACGCGGCAGATCGGAGGTCCCGGGGTGGGCTGCAGGCGC
>NW_010111538.1:0-551 GCF_000699245.1 Pterocles gutturalis
GGCTTCCAGTCAGTTACGGTGGTGCCGTGCTTCCCCCCCCTTCCCGCCGCGCCTCTTGAAGAAAGCGGGTTTTTTTCTGTTGTCAGGGAGCATAAATCAGCTTAATCTAAAATATGGGGAGTGCAAGTCCATCGCATCTTCCTCCCAGCCGCCTGCTCCGCGTTGCGTGAGTCAGACTGCAGCGCTCCCGGTGCCCTGCTCGCTGTGCGGGGCTGCGCGTGGTTCCCCCTGTCTCAGAGGCAAAAGCAGAAGTGGAATCTGCTCACGCTTTCAGCCGCTCCTTCCCCGGTTGTTGTAGCAGTCGCTGACCTCCAGGCACTATGAATAAACAGCAAAGCTGGGAACAAAAGGAGTCTTCTGGCTGCCATTATCTCACATTAACATAGCAGACGCGCCGCGGTGTGAACAATGCGAGTCTCATTCGCCGATAATCAGCGAGTACCCAGGCATTTGGATTACCAAGGCAACAGGCAATGGTAGAATACTGGGTGGGTGTGTTTTTTATTGTAAAGGAGCAGTCGGATATGGAAACCCAGGTATATTGATAAAGC
>NW_010111538.1:569-1421 GCF_000699245.1 Pterocles gutturalis
GGGGGGGACTGAGGGCTCGGGGTTGCATTCCGACACACGTGAGATAAATAAGACATGGATGAAGCAGGTCTGTGCTCTGAAATGCAATAAAGATTAAACTGTATTTATCAAGCTGAAAACCATCATAAGATAATTTCAGCATTTTGAAAAAGGTAACAGGTGGCATGTTAATAACAGGGCTGTTACCGGTGGATTTTCTAACTGTAATCTGGGCTGTAGTAATGCGTTGCATGGTCTACTTGTGTGACAATAGAACTGGGTGTGATGCTTTAATCTTTTTTCCTTTGATCGGATGGATGCTGTAGTCCCATAATGTCAGACGATGGTAACCCCTTCAGCATCTTGTGAGGCATAAGCGTGTCTCAGTAGCATTTTTGTTTCTTGCCTGCATAGCTGTGATCATTTTTTCCACATGGACAGAAATAAGTTGTGTTACCTCTGTATCTTTGTGCACATGTGCACACACTTGAGTATGGACATATATGAAATCTATCACGTAGTATGTATGCAGGGGGGTGCGGGTGTTTGAAGGTTCAGGAACTTCTGAATTAATCTAATTATTTGGCTTGATGCATTTTTTCTAATTTTAGGGGTTAGATTCAGATGCACTAACTCTTGTTGAGCAGCGTGGTACTTTGCAGGCATGGCTCTTGAACTGATGAGACTGTGTAGTAGTAAGGCTCCAGGAAGCAGCAGCAAGCATGTCACAGCCTGACCTGTAGCAACCTGATGTGAAATGGAAGGCAGCGTTCCCACCTCGTGCAGTCATAAGTCATCCAGGCCTCACCGGCCTTGTCAGGACTATAAAGAAAAAGTTCAGGGCTTTCAGCTTCCAGAGGTACTTTGTATCAC
>NW_010111538.1:1452-12507 GCF_000699245.1 Pterocles gutturalis
TTGTTTTGCTGTCTCAGCCTCCACGCTAAGCGGCTCTATTGTGTGCAAGTGTGTGGCTGCATTAATACTTAATGTAAACGTGTGTGTTGATATTTAAAAGAGCAGAGGGGCGGGGTGATAGGCACCTGCTAGCTGCAGGTGCCATCCAAACCGCGGAGCTGATAAATGGCTTGCTGCTTTCACCTTTTGACTTCATCACCTGCATCTGCTCACCTAGAACAGGTTCAGAATGCTTCTGTTTTTTTCAATTGGTTTTCCAGAAAACAGTCTTCCTTCTTTCTACAGTGAATTATGAAATTTCTAACTGCTTGCAGTCTTCATCTTCGGTTTACACTGCTCATAGCCCGGTACAGGCGACATCCAGTACTGAAAAAACAGTTGAAGTAATAGGAAGGACTAGGTATGGATCCTTCTGTGCATTTGGAGTTGGGAGAACTGAAGCTTTCCAAAGGGTTGGACAATTCATCTAGTTGGAAGGAGTGGAGGGAAACAACAGACTTGAGAAATTGTGGATGGATAATTTTTGGAGCTGTATGTTGTCTCTGTAAGATCTGAATGTTTGGAGTCATGCCATTAAGAAGCAGAGGGAAATGAAGTCTTGCAGAATGCTTCCAAATTGGCACATAGTGATTTGGATGGGACTCTGTCTTAGTATTTGTTTAGTGCAATACACGATGGAGCCTTAATTTATGCCAGTACAATTTAAACTTCTTCAAATAATAATGCTGAAGAGAGGAATGTATTTGAGGAAGGTATGCACCATATAGGCAGCATCAGTGAAAAGCAAATTACTGCTAGCTGTCCAAAGCCAGCGTTAGTATACAAACTTACTACACCACCCTCTTTTATTCCTCATCTTTATCACCATAGGATACCTGTACACATCGGCTTTTAGTTTCCTTTATGTCAGCGTGTGATGTACAGAGGTGGTTATTCTTTGTTTTCTTTACAATACGTCTTCCTATTTCCGTGCTGACTGTAAGTGGTCTTTGTATCCTTTGTAGGAGTCTCTCCTTGCTCTACCATATTCCTTCGCATGAACAGAGAACAGGTTGCATAGAGTGGTTTCTGCAGTCTATGGAAAACACAGCACAAAAGGCCAAGGGATAACTTGGTTAAATAGTCATGTGTTTTAGTATGCTAACTAGACTGAAAACTAATTTTAAATGTTTAAGTTGAAACACTTTGGTCAAGCACTTTAGCCATATGAAGATGGTGCATGTATCTGAGCTGGTGAGGTGTTGGTTTTGTTCCCCTAAAAAAAAACTCAATGAAAAATGGGAAGTCAGTTAGTTTTTTCTAAATGTCTGGGGTTTTTAAAAAGAAAAAAAAAGCAGATCTCTGAAATGTGTTTGATTGCCAGTAAGAAGAAACAAATTTTGGCTTTCAGGTATGACATTGGGGTTTTTTCAAATTAGTAATTAAGGCTAAGGATATTAAGGATATTTTCAATGGAAATCTGACCAGAAATAACAAAAATTAAAAATCCATTCGATCTGTTATTTGTGAATAGATAGTTGGGGATTCCTGACTTATCGAATTGGGAAAAAACTAGGTGAAGTCCTTCCTGTAGTGTTTCAGTGTTGCAGGAAACATAGTATTCCATCTGTTCTTATTATTTTATTTTTAAAGAAGTTGTTAGGTTGATTATACTGATAGAAAAATTATAAAAATATGGTGAATTTCCTGCCTGTTCCATAACATTGCACACACCAAAAAGGTGGTTCAAATTCAATATTTGCACTGTAGCATGCAAAACAGTCCTTTTTCTTAAATAAGAGTATGCTTAAAATAAGTTTATGGTGGTTCCCTAGTTAAGAAGGATCGCTAACTGAATGCACATTAATAATTAAAGCTATGTGAGTCGTGTTCACTTGAGAAATCCAAGAAAAACAAGAACTAAACCTGAATGAAAGAGGCTTAAGCTGCCTGACTTGTGAGACGCTACGGGCATGAAACGTGTGTATTGGTGCTACAGTTGTCCAGGGATTTATTTTGTGTTCTGATTGTGGGATTTGTGATATTTTTCCACTTCAGACAGTTTCAGGGCAAAAGAGGGAAGAGGGATCTTGTTTGGAGATTGTTATGTTTTAGTTTGTATTAAAGTAGTGTCACCTAGAGGCTCCAACCAAGAATACAGCCAAGGGGTGCTGGGCACCCTGAGCACACAGGAGCCCAGAGGCAGCTGTAGAAGCAGAGTGAGGTGCAGACAGAGAGATGTGCCAGCGGACAAGAACAGATCAGGAGCCCCAGTTTCGGGCTGTATTTCGACCATTCTAGTTTTTGGCCTTGTGTAACTGCAAAGAAGTGTTTGTCCTGGGTAAATCTGACATCTCACTCCTTGTCGTCAGATGTTCTCCTCTCTAGGTGTCCGTAGGTGACAAAAGAAGGCATGAGAGAAATGACAGTCGGTGTTACACTGGCAATTACCTGCTCATCTTGGCGTCAACCAAAGAAGTTATGATAGAGTCAGTACATTCACAGGACTGTGTGGACTCTGTGTGTCAATTACCAGTCTGGTGGGATTACTGTGCTTCACAAACATTAAAGACTACTGCAAAACTGTAAAGCGGGCTTGAGGGTAAGCAACAGAAACCAGTCACTGAAAGCACAGTTGTGGGAAACTTGATGGCAGTTCGTGGAGTGAAAAGGGTTTTTTGAGAAAGCCAACCTCTGGTGGTTTTCTGCAGTAGTTGAAAGATTTTTCAGTGTTTAAAATGGAGATGGATGCTTTATAAAGGTAGTTTTAGACACCCAGCCTTCTCAACAAGCAATGTGGAAAATCACCAGGAAGGTATAATTACAATTTTTACCCTCCTCCACAACATGTAGAGTACCAACGCTCTAGGGATGTGTACTTTACTAAACCATCTGATCTCTTCTTCCTCAGTTAATGAAGGCATGTAAACAGTATCAGATACACATGCAGTTGCTTTAATGACAACATAAACACATATAAAATACAGCATTTTCAAATAATGCCACAAATGATGTATAAATTACAGTAATTCACTAGTATTAATTTACTCTACAGAGCTCACTTTCTGTTAAATAACTTTTATTAGAATTAACTAACAGTCTGTAACTATTCCAAAGAGGATGGTATCTGCCTGGTTCTGTTTTCCTAGTACTGGGATTAAGAGAAGCTGTTTAGACCTGAGCACTGATGTACCTCTCCGACATGAATGTTGTGTTATGGGTAGTTTCAGTACATTTGCCAGCAGCTAAGAAATCCTTTCTCCTTATTCCTTGATTGCAGTTCTACTACATCATAGTTTGAGAAGTAATTTCCCTCCATCTCTTTCTCTTTGCTCTATGGCTTCCTCTGCTGTTCGGCCTTTAATGTTGACCAGTAGTATGTATAGGTTCATTAACGCTGTTATAAATTTAGTCAGTACTCTTTTAGTGGACTCCAGCTGAGCCCAAACTGACTCACTGCCCTCCAGGGTGTAGTGAGAGACTTAATTACCCTTCTACCGTTCAACAGGAACAGTGTTGTGGGCAGCGTTTTGCTGTGGCTGGAGAGGTTGAAGCTTCTTTCTCTGTTGGCTGCCATTTTCAACTTTAATGAAAGGGATTTCAGGATAATTCACATAATTCATGCCGTATAATAACAGTGGAAAGCCACTGCTCTTTTGCAAATGAGAATTGGATTTGTCACATTTCATTACTTACATGGATTTTACTTTGATGGTAGGAGTATTCCTTTGGGTTGTCTAAGGACAGAAACGCAAGTTGAAGGAGTAAAGTGGAGGGACAATTAATCCTTTAGTTGAGTTGCAAAAGTCATACTCAAACATATGTGTAATTGGTGATGGGCCAGAGTATTGTGGTGGGGAATACAAACCACCAGAGAGCCATGTATTTCTCATTCGGGTAACTAAAGTGAAGTTTGAGTGAAGTGAGGTCTAGCACAGCAAGTGTATATTAGGTTGTATAAGTTGATGTTCATAGAATCATAGAATGTTTTGGGTTGGAATGGACCTTAAAGATCATCGAGTTCCAACCCCCCTGCCATGGTCAGGGACACCCTCCACTAGACCAGGTTGCTCAAAGCCTCATCCAGCCTGGTCTTGAACACCTCCAGGGATGGGGCATCCACAGCTTCCCTGGGCAACCTGTTCCAGTGTCTCATCACCCTCACAGTTCTGCAAGGCGTGTCCATCAGTATTTCAGTGTCGCCATAATTTCTGATATTAATGTTGTCTGCAATTTAAAGGTAAGTCCTGTGTTGGATAATGTAATGGTCATGTGATTCAATGCGCACAATGAATATTTCTCAAGAAATCCATGCCTGGCCTTTTTTTTTTTTTTCTTTTTTTTTTTTTTTTTTTTTTTGGCTTTCTTAATGTTATGCTGGATCCTGTGCTGGAGGCTTTCATCGTATATCACCAATATGGTTTCTGTAGCACAGTAAAAATTGAGTGATTTATTCTTCTTTGTAATTAGATGAAGTGATTGTATAGTCTTTGAGAACCCAGTGCAGCCTTCCACTAAACAAATCCTCTGACTCTACCGTTGGAAAGTATGTGTGAATAATATATGAAACTCTTCTGTGTACTGTAAAGGAGAGGAAGGGGTAAGAGAAGCGTGCTTTGGAGGCAAAGGAAATTAAGAAATAGTTATAACCTCTTAGCAGCAGGGTAGGGCATCGCTAGCTGAGTATGCATACAAATGATAACAGCGTATTTGCATTAGAAGAACACTCAGTGACTGTGTTTTGATTCCTGCCTTTCATTACCCTTCTTACTTACCTGTACACTTGCAAAATATTTGTTGTCCCTCAAGTTTTATTACCTGTTGACAGCACATCAGTGGGGAACAGAAAGGAATGGCTGCAGTGAGTCTTTTAGCTGCTTGTGTAGTAGGGAGAGGGCTTCTTTGTAGTCACTGAAGTATCCAAACACTCGTACCTGTCATAAATATCCAAACAAATCACAGCAGGCATCATCAAAAGCAGTAAGAGAAGGAAGTGAAGTAGGAGGCATCATTCAGAGCAGGAAAAAAGAGGAAGGCTTCATAGCAGTCACAAATTCTGGGTTAGTCATCGTTTGTCTCCATGCTGGTGGAGGGGGCTTGCTGAAGCATTGCGTCACTTGCAAATATTAGTCATTGAAGCCGTTGTCTGAGTCTCCGAATGAGAGGGGGAAGATTTTCAGCCTCCTAAGAGAAACTATTTGAAGAAAAATGGTCTAGGAGGACTTACTGGTTGCAAAGTGTTAAATATGCCATTATTCACACATAATATTATATGGATGCTGTCAACTTAAACATTATATGTCAAGCATCTTACAGAGAATTACTGTTTTCCATCAATTTTCCCTAATTGATTGCTAGGGGCAATTATTCTTTTTCCTAATCTAATTTGGGTTTTTTGGGGTTTTTTTTTCGGTGATTTTATCGCTTAATTCGAGTATTTTGAAACAAATAGTTTAGTTTGAATTCACAGTTATGTTCTAATACAATGCTGTTGCGCTGCCACAGCTTTATGAAATTTGTTTGAAATTTGCCAGTTGTTTGTAAAATGTATTCACTGTTTCATTTTACCTTACACAGTTCTGTTGCTGTTATTAGATGTCACATGTTTGTGCACTTCTTTGTGCAATGGAATGCCTATTCCTAAGAGATTTACAGTAGATTTTATGAACAGGCTAAAGAAGGAAGACATAGATAGTCCTTGGTTTTGGCTCATAGCACAAAAGGAAGGAGAATCGGTCCAAGCGTGGAGTTGCTGCCTGGGGACATGGGAGAGTCAGCTCCCTTGTCTGCCACAGAGCCCTTTCTAGAACACTGGCAGGTTGGTTGTCTGGCCATGTCTTCTGTGAGTTACTTGTGTGGCACTTCATGGTGCAGGCTTTGAAGCATGCAGATAGAGCACTCATAGAGCCTGTATGGATTCTTTAGGCAAGGTAGCCCTCTATAGAATTCTAGTGATAGCTGGCAGTCTGGGAAAAAATGCAGTTCTTGGTATAAAATGCAGATCAATAGTGTTTGAAAATGAAAGAGCAATGTGCGTCTCTATTACATGAGATATATATATCTATCTAGATGAGGAGAGATCATGTGTGCGTATGTGTACATATATGCAAATAGAAATGTAATTTACAAATTAATAGTATGAGAACGAGCAAATTTCAAGTGGGATATATTTTACAGTTATGAGATTAATAGATCCTTTCACTGGATTTAGCATATTTCATTAATTACACTGGCTGCGTACCTATCCTGTGTTCATTCTGAAACCAGCACTGCTTTCATATGAAGAGAACTGTAAGAATAATGTTTGCTTGTATCTGTGGGCAAAGCTAATGGAAAAACCCAATCCTCTCATCCACATATTTATCTGAAAGATGTGTTGTGTATCTGCAGTTGATCTTCTAGCATGCTGATTAGCTAATACTGTTTTTGGCATGCAGCTTATCCATCATGTGGGAGAACACTATCTGAATTTCAATTTGCTTTTCAAAATTATGTTGAACTGCTATTCCTTTAAAGGCTCTTCTGGCTATTTGGGGACCCAGTGCAGACAGTGGAGCTGCAGTCTGGTCTCAAAATCTAATTGAATTGATACAAGGCAGCTGAAGCAGTGATTGTTGAAGAGCTTGAGATGGATTGCAAAAAATAAGTGCTTCTGAGCAACTTACTTAGTATCCTTGTTTGAAACCCTACCCCGAGTTTATTTTTACTTTCATTGGTAACAGGCCTTTATGGTAAAAGCCCTGTGCTTCAATAGAGTTACGGAATTCATTAGTTCTGTGTGCTTTTGATATGCTCACGTTGCTATTAAAGAAATTTTATGCCTCTGAGAGTACTAGACTAATAATAGAAAAAGGCATGTGAAGTTAAGGTGAAATCAGGTGTTAATCCCTTTTTTTTCCCACCACTAACTTGCCGCTGTTTAAAAATCCAAAATCTCACCTGGGTAAACATTTATTTTTGCAGTGATGGGTCTTTCCCTTACGATTCTGTTCCCTGGCAGCAAAATACCAACCAGCCCCCAGGCTCTTTATCAGTGGTTACCACGGTATGGGGTGTGACTAACACCTCTCAAAGCCAGGTAAGCTTCGTTTTTATGCCCCCTCCCCTCTAGGTACAGGGTTTCACTAATGTTTGCAAAATGGAAAGCTTTTTGGAAAATCCTTTTGGTATCGATAACACTGTCTGTGTTCTCTTTGTTGTATGTGTTGCACTGTTTTTCCAGTCGTGTCCTCTTTGGTGGTATCAGAAAGGAGGGATATGAGAGCTTGAGTCAGTAACTCCTTTAGTGTCATGCAAATGTCAGGCTTGGCTTTAGCACATATTTTGTACTATATCATTTCAACACCAAAAGTGTGGGTTTGGGCTATTCCCAAACCTCTTGGGAATTTCAGATTGAATTTGAAGAGTTGTTTTATTGAAAATAAAATTTCTAGGTAGATTCACCAAATGGCAGTTATTGTTCATTTTACGTGGGGTTGTGTCATACTTGTGGGCTGGTGAAATCCAGCTCCAGGTCTACACCCATGCTAAGCTGCTAACTACCAGCTATAAGCTATGCTCTCTTCAACCTCTCCTGTTAATACTGCCTTACTTTGCAGAAATATTTCAGCATGCACTGGAGCAAAAGCATAAGCTCCTGGCTTCCAGGTGAGAGCCATACTTAATGGATTTTCATTCAGTTCTCTCCACTCTTACCTCTCTATTTCTTCTGCAATGTATATTGAATTATGCTATACAAAAAGAAGCAGGTTTAATGAAGGAGGTGCCAATTATTTGTGATAGTGTGTTCTCAAAGGGGTATTGCATGAATCAAGCTCTCAGACAGTCTAGCCTTTTCTTACACGGTGGTTGAAGTACTCTAAACACGTCACCATCTTTAATGAGTGCAAATGGTACATAAATCTAACCTGTCTTTTCTATCTTTTTCATACAAAATTTGCTGTGGATTTTTTTCTTATTATTTTAGTTTTGTTCAGAAAATGAAAACCAAAATTGTTATAGATTGAGCCATTTGAAAAAGAAATCATTCATGGGCCAAGTTGTATAGATATCGCATGGTAATTGCGTAAGCGCTGGTTGTGGGAAAACTGTTCCAGAAAAAATAAAGAGAACAGTTACAGGATCTATAACATCATTTATTATTGTTGATTTCTTTTTAACACCTTAAATGAAAAGGCATCCCATCTGGTGCAGAAACACCTAAGTAAACACATAGGTCTATACATTTGCCAGAAAATGGAAATACTGTTTCTTGTGGAAATTTTTAACACTTAAAAAGCCAAAAGGAAAGGAAAAAAAAAAAGACTCGGAGTTTTGTTCTATCAGAACACTGTAATGTTACTTGAACTCTTCATGATACTTCAGAGGAATGTGCAATGAAAGAAAAAAAATACTTTGGTAAAAAGAAGAAAAAGCTTCTTCAGAATCACTGAAATGGAAAGGTGAAACTCTGAAACATGAAGCTTAGTTGTAGCTGTTCAGAGCACTGAAATGAATGACAGAGTTTCCCATAAATCTTCATGCTCCCTGAGAGAAAGGAATGAGCCAGGCTCACCAGTTCCCCTTCACAAATTCCCAAACCTTGGTGTTCTGCAGAAATCATGACCACTAAATTTCTTCCCAAGTAAGGGACACATTTCCATGCAAGTGATCCATGAACAGCCACACTTACACCTCAGTGGAAGTCATAGCAATTTTGGTTCAGCTGAAAAACAAAATGCTTCAAGCAAGCAAACCAAGTCCTTTTAAAAACAGAACAGAGGACTGTTTTCTAAGAAGCAACAAAAACAACTGACAGACATCTGTACACTTTAGAGAGAGATTGAAGAACAGCCACCGAAAGAATTCTTTCACAGTTTTTGCATCTGTAGTACCCTTTAGAGTATGTCAGTGGGACTGAATATTTGCAAGTTATTTTGAAGTCCTGCATTAAAAAAACAAACAAAAAAAAAAAAAAACCAACCAACCAAAAAATCACAGGTACTTTCTCTTAATCAGATGAATTTGTCACCTGCAGGGCATGGTTCTAGCAGGTCTTTTTCATAACATTTTTTGTAAGCATGTTAGTTTGGGTTCCATTGAGGTAAAAAATCTCCTGTGAAGGATAATTAGAGATCAGAAACTCTTGTTTGTTTGGAAATGGCAAAAGGAGAGATCACCAGGAATGTGCAACTAGACATCAGCAAGGTGTATGCTCATTAGAGTTCAGAGTACAGCATGGTTACATTGTAAGTTATCGATTGCAGCAAGTCAACTTAATTTGCTTGATGTAGTTCAAGGTACAGCTCCTTATTCTCATGTTTCTTCTCACAGGTGCTGGGAAATCCAATGGCAAATGCTAACAATCCTATGAACCCAGCAGGAAATCCCATGGCTTCTGGGATGACTACCAGCACCCCTGGAATCAATTCCCCTCAGTTTGCTGGACAGCAGCAACAATTTTCAGCCAAGGCAGGCTCCACTCAGCCGTACATACAGCAGGGCATGTATGGGCGACCCAATTATCCTGGAAGTGGAGGCTTTGGTGGCAGGTAAGATTTGCTTGTGTTGAGGCGGAAAATAGATGTAAATAGTTGGTGAAGTTTGCTGTAGTGACCTGGCAGAAGTGTTGTGGGCTTATTTTAATTATAAAAAGTCTCAGTAGCTATTTTATGTTGGTAAACTGAAGTGCATACTGCTTTTACAGCTTTGGAAATCAGCTACCCAAACTACAATGAAATTCATCACAGTAGATGGAAATGGCTTAGGTCAATCAATTAGCTCTAATAAACCCCCAAAATAAAGTTTTAATTAAGAGAGATTGTTAAACAGACCACAGGCTTAGGGATGATTAACATTTAATAAGGCCAGGATGTGAAAGGTATTGATGATACAATTTCTACGTGCGTCTGGAGGAGTAAGCTTGAGTATTAGGCAGAGTAGATTCCTACGTAGTGGGATATTTCTGCCCAAAGACTTACTCCACAGCAAAATTGGAAAGAATTGAGGGTGAAGATGTTTAAGAGAGATGGTCAACCTGTGTATTTTTAGAGGAAGTAAATGCTGCACTATTGAAATAAATCAAAACGAATAGCCTGGGTTTTGTTACATTTTGACTTTCTATGTCTATGCTTTGTAAACAAGGGTGGTAAGTCCACTTAACTGAAAGCACTGTTTATGGTCCCACTGCAAAGCCTCCTGAAAAGCTTGTTAGCATAGTCAGCCTAGGGTGAAGAATGTAAGCCTGGGCCTCAGGGAACTCAGAAAGTTTCTTTATCTCTGTGTTAACATCTCTAAAACGGACACAGGACACTGGCCCGTGTTTATAAAGATAGTTGATGTCCTGGAGTAGGAAATGCATGGTTTAGCTTAATTTGTCTTATGATCAGTAGGAGAGCTGGGTAGAAACTGCAAAGTATGTTGTGTGGGATCCAGTAGAGCTGATTGAATTTGGTCTCTCCCGGCCTTTCTGCTGAGGTTCAGAGAGGAATACTGTTACAGTAACGCTTGGCGTAATTCACCACTGAGGCAGATGAACGCACGGTAGTGGAGGAACCTCTCTGTTCCTGCTGCTGTGCAGCCTGCCCCTACACTACTGGGAAATGGAGCATGCATTAACTTCCAGTATTTCCGTTAAATTTTGCAGTAGGCTACAGAGGGGCAAAGCAGTTCACTGCCCCCACAACAACTGACTGTAGTGGTGCCTTGCAATCCTAGTGGCAGCGCTATGACTCTTGCACCTGAGCAACACTTGTATCTCATGGTCATACCTAATTCTCCATCCTGCTGGCTTTCGTTAGACATTGATACATGGTTTCGGAACAGTTCCAAAAGATCCAGATGAGGATCAAAATCAAAACAAAATCCACCAGGCACGTATAATTCTTTCTCTCCTTCTCTTTCTTTCTTTCTTTCTTTCTTTCTTTCTTTCTTTCTTTCTTTCTTTCTTTTTTTCCATGTTAGTTACCCTGGAGGCCCAAATACCCCTGCAGGAATGGGGATCCCCCCACACACAAGGCCACCAGCTGATTTCACCCAGCCAGCTGCAGCAGCCGCTGCTGCTGCAGTTGCAGCTTGAACTGCTTCAGCAAACACTCA
>NW_010111538.1:12538-19565 GCF_000699245.1 Pterocles gutturalis
CAGCCACTGTGGCAGCCCTTCAGGAAACGCAGAATAAGGACATGAACCAGTATGGACCGGTAAGAGAGTAACCTTTATGTCTTTATACCTGCTTGATCTGGACCATTACAGGGGAATGAGCTTCCTTCTTGCTTCCCTGTTTATTAGGATGCCTACTCTGGGTTGGTTTTGTTGTGGGTTTGTTTTTGGTTTTGGGGTTTTGTTTTTTTTTTTTGAATGCATGAGCATGGTTGTAAATGCTTATGAGAAACTGCTGGAATGTGTGTATGTAGGTATGAGTCAGTCTTCCATGTTTTTCCCAATAAATCTTGCCTAAGTGTATTTCGTAGTTTGGAGATTTCCCCTTAAAAAAAACTGAAGATCACCAAATGTTACAGCTGCATCTGTCATGATATATTGTTGCTGCCTTTGCCAGCTCTGTGAACCTCTAAATTTGAGTACCCAGGGAAATGTTCCAGAATCCTGGAATAGGTTTTGTACTGCTTGGGTAATTGTTTATTTTGCCAACTACAGTTGGTTGGTTGTTTTTTTCCCTTCAAACAAGGAAACAACAGTAGACAAGAGATTTGCTTTTTAGTAATGTTGTCTATGAGAACAGTCATGCAAGACATGCATTTCTGGTGATCCATGGCCTCCAGCATGTCATGACTTCATGTAATAATTTTTTCTTAAAATAAACAAGGTTTGGTCAATTCAGGCTTTTTCATCCTTAGCTTTTTTACCTCTCTGAGATTTGAGGTATATGGGGCCATATGCTAGGTGATGTAAAGAAGCACAGTGTCTTAGAAATTGTAGTGTTGTGCTGTATTCACACAGCCAACTTCCTAACCCGTTACCTTACAGTAACAGACTAGCCAATTTAAACAATTGCTCACCATAGACTTACATCTGTCTTTCTCTCTTATGCCTTCTACAATTACTGTTGAATTTTTATGATAAATAACATCACCACCCATCAAATGTTGGAGAGCATTGAAGGAAAATGCAACATAAATCCTTCCCTTCTTCCTTCACCCAAAAGCATATTCAGCTCCCTCCTCCCATTTTAAATGCATGTCGCATTTTATTCTTTTTTTTTTTCTTCTTCTTCTGTTGAAGGTTTGTTCCTCTTTCCAGATGGGTCCAAGTCAGGCTTACAACAACCAGTTTATGAACCAGCCTGGTCCTCGTGGCCCTGCTTCTATGCCAGGCAACATGAACCCAGCAAGCATGGGAGCAGAGCATGAGTGGGCCACCCATGGGCATGAACCAGCCTCGGCCTCCTGGAATGAGTCCGTTCAGCACCCATGGCCAGAGGATGCCTCAGCAAGCCTACCCAGGCCCACGCCCTCAGTCTTTGCCTATACAGGGCATAAAGAGACCGTACCCAGGAGAGGTAATAAAATAAACTATATTTTGCGTACAGTATTATTTTGACTGAAAGTTGTAGCATGCTAGTAATGTATGGTGTGCATCCCTGTATGATATGTACATGTTTGCTCCAGCCTTGGTAGGAATACTGCCATTAAACTATGAGTGGCAGCAACATTCCTTTTTTAGCTTCTAAAGTATTCAGATTGACACTTGCTTGCTATGTTAGTCAAGATGACAGTCACCAAAACCAAGAAAGGCCCAAAACTAGCTGAGCCCTCAAAATGTCACTTTGAGATTTTCATGCTAGATGGTGAATTCAGAGACCTTAAGCAGACTTCCTTCACAGGAGTGGATTTATTTAACGTGACAACTTAAAAGATATGTTGAAAGTGAAATACTTTATTTGAGCCCAGTATAAATGTGATCCGCATTTTCTTGAATGATTTTATTGTTCTAAAGAAATACAGGGCCTACATTGTGTAAACACCAATAGTAATAACATTTATTTTAAAGACCAATTGCTTTCCAGACTTCTTGAGGCTTGATTTTCATAGTCACTGAGATGAATATAAATCAAGTTGAACTCAAATCCCTCTGTGTCAGCACTTATCTAGTGTAAGCTTATTTGGAGTTTGGTGTTTCCAAGTTCCCATGCTGTTACATGAGATCTGAGTGGCTTTGTAGACAAAATTACATTGCCATTGACTTGTGTTATGACCTTGTGCAAAACACCTAGGGTCAAAATTTTAAAGAAACTTAGACAACCAAAGATGTAGATAGACAAGCTTTTGGATTTTAAAAAGCACCAATGCATTTTACTATTTAAATTGATGAGAATCAGGCAGGAGATGCTTTTTGAGAATTTCGGCAGCTCTCTCTCAGCATCTAAATGTCTTCACAAATCTAGCCACCAGTCACTAGCTTCAGTGATAATTTCCTGGTAAAATTCTCTAGTAAACTGAGAGTACAACAGCTGTAACTGCAGGTGTAGAGCTTTGAATATTATGATATTGACCTGACTATAATAATGGTAGTAAGAGTTTATAGAAGACTTACAGCGAAGAGTACTGTGGCATGCAGAAAATACAGAAAACATTTGTTGTTGAGCTACATTTCTTTCATAATCTGGAAAGTATTTTTTTTTCTGATAACAAAAAATCAAATTAAAAAGTTATGTGCTTTTGCAGGAGTTGCTTCTTTGGGAAGACTTTTCACTCTATAAATACTGCCACTTACTCTACAATTAAGAAAACACAGAATGTGGCTTGGTCAGATAATTTTTATCTTCAGATTTCATGTTTTAAGGAAGACTGTAAATCCCTTTTTGCTGCTTCAGAAGCAGGTTTTTCGTTGTGAGTATAATCGTGTTCCCAAGAAGTCGATACTGAACAGTGCCTTAAATGTTACATGCTTGCTGGGCTGGTATGCTGCAGATCCCGTAGATGGTATTTGTTTGTTGGTTTTTCAAAGTTTCATTTCTGGAAACTTATTATGAATCAGTTAATTTTTCAAATTGACATTTTATTACTGTTAAAGTGACAGTTTTCATTACTTCAATGCCAAAATTGCAGCAAAGTACTGGGTAGCACTAGCAGCGTGTTTATGACTAGTAATAGCTTCTATGTAGATGTTAGGGTATTGCTAAACAGTCTAGCACAGGGACAGCATCACAGTTTTGTTGAGAAGACAGATGTGGACAACAAAGCTTCTATTCTCTGCCCATTCCAGGATTATTTTTTTTTATATTACTTTTTTCTTTTGTGCTTTCATTCTCCATCTGGAAAAGAAGCCTCAGGGATGGGGCTGGTAGGACTTGCAAAAATGCAGAGATTTCATGAACATTGCATCTGGTTGTAATTCTGATTTCTTCAAACATGGTGTCCCTTGACAGCGCTACAAGGCTGATTGTATGTGTGTGTTAAGGTACATGGTTATTCTTATCCCATTTTGGTTTGTGGGAATTTTAGGCTTTTGAGTGAGTATTCACCTCCAGCCATGAGGGCCCTGGTTTAGGCATGAGTGTCACTAAGTTGGGGAGTATTCACCCGAAGGGGGTGGTTTTGTTTGTTTTGATTCCGCTATTGAATGTATGCTAATAATCAATTCAGGACAGCTGCTTGCATTAAATAAATCTTTGTGTTCTTTCACCTCTGTCATGAAATAGCCAAATTATGGAAACCAGCAGTATGGACCAAATAGCCAGTTTCCAAACCAGCCTGGTCAGTATCCCACTCCCAACCCTCCAAGACCCCTTACATCTCCCAGCTATCCGGGACAGAGGATGCCGAGCCAGCAAAACACAGGGCAGTACCCTCCTCCAACAGTCAACATGGGACAGTATTACAAGGTAAGAACTTCTAGAATATCTTATTGTGTTCTGGTAGACATTTATGAATGAAGTCATAATAATAACTTAATAGATACTGCTTTCAGGTAATTAAAGAGAGAAAAAAGCAGTGTTTTTAGTAATGTTTTGAATATCTCAGAATCAAGTCAATCAGCCAGGTTGCATTGTAACTTCAGAGCAGTTCATAAAGAAAATTTAATGTTACTGCAGCTCATTAGATGTTTTTACAAGAAAATCTTCGTTTCATTTTAAATATAGCATGTAAAAAGAAGTACCTAATGGGATTCAGGTGTAATATTTTCACCTATTCATGGCACCTGGCAAGAATACAACTTTGGAAATCTGTAATAAACAAGTTCCACATTGCAGTGTCCCAATTTCAGACATACAGTGGTCATTGTTGGATTAAACCAGCTGAAATTTATAAGCTGTTACAGCTGTAAAATTTGTCTTCAAACTGAAGTTTGTGTGACTTTCTCCGACTCCTCCCTCCCCTTTTCTCCTCTTTTTCCTGCTGTGCTGCTTGTTTTGGGCAGGGACTAGAATTGTTAAAATGCCTAAAACCTGTTTTATGGATACATCTTGAGCACTCTAGTATAAGCCAAACTGAGTTTGTACTGAGAGCCTGCTGAAGTTTAGTGTCTTTGAAGTGTGCACAAAAGTGATCTTTTTCATGCAGGTACTCCAGTGGGTATAAAAATGGGGAGGACCATTGACGGTCTGACCTGCTCTTAAACCATTAGCTGTTGAAGTCTCTGGGCTACATTCTGATTTTGAATGCAGACTGGAAGAATCTAACATGCACATCGGTCTTGAACTGGAATTGTTCTGATGTGATTCACACAGAAAACACCATTGAAAAAAAGAGGGAAAAAAACTCCTTTACTGTAGAGCATCTGTTCTACGTGCAGCCAGGCTGTCCACTGTGGTACTCACATGAATGCCTGTTGCACCGTGGCAGCTTTTGCAGTACACTCCCACGTTGGAGAAGAGAGATCCTCAACTACTGTAGTTCCAGTGCAGTCACTTACACTAAAATAACAGCAGATGATCTCTGTGAGATTTTTAAGTGACAGATTTTTTAACGACATTTTACATGTGTTTATTTTAAATGGGGTTTAAGTTTTTTGTTTGCAGGATAGTTCTAACAGGGAATCTGTGGTCTTTCCAATGCATCCCCTATTTTGTGTTTAAATATCAACTGTTCTGGAAACAATTAAAAATAAGAGACCTTGTCAAGAAGAGAGGTGATTTTGGCTAGAGGAGAAAATCTAGCTTGTCACAGACAGGACCTGAACCTTTGGGTTGTAGTGATTGAGAAGATCGTAACTAACATATTAAAGAAAAAAGCAAAGATGGCTGGAAATACAAACACTTAAGATTTCAGAATGCAGCTCTCTTACGTGCTTGAGAGTATCCTAGGCTAGCAGTGCAGTGTTTAGATACAGAATCAGATTTGAAGTGCTGAGACTTTAGCTATCTGTAAAGATTTTAATCTTCTGACACTTTTGTGTATGTGCTTGTGATACATGAGCTATTACAAGAGAGTGCCATGCAATTGCAGTTTTGTTCAATGTCAGCTTCCTTCACATCATCATTATTGTTTTTTTCTGTTAACTGCAACCATCCCCTTAATTACAAGAAGCAAATACAATGGTGTTTTAATATTATAGCTGCTATTTATACTTAACTTTCCTTTTCCTCTTAGTTTGTCTTCTTCAGCAGAAACAATCAAATTGTAGGTACACAGAATAAAAGACATCCCCTGGCCCCCAGAGCTTTCATTCTGAGTAGATGAGTTGGACAGGGGTGGAAGAAAGGATAGATGGAAGTAAAAGGGACACAGACATTCTAATTGTGTGTCTTTGGATTTTGTTTTTCATGTAGGCTTTTCTGCACTGGGGCTATTCTGGGAGGAAGCCAAAGAGATACAAAGGGCTGGGTGGGTTAGGGTGGTTTGGAAAAACTGAAGGGAATGACTGGTTGGTTTTGGAAAGAGACTGTTCAGAGAAACATGATAAGCCTCTTGGCAGCCTTGCTTGTATCTGGTCATTGCCTGAATTAAGCTGGCTGGTCTGCTGGTTTCAGTTCCTGCTTTGCTCTCCTAGTCCACCCTGTCTCAGAAGGCCTCATGGGATGTCCTGTGGTTTCTTGTCCTTCTGGAGGCAGAAGGGCCTCCCTACCTTTTTTGTAGTCTTTGGTGTTTAACAGCAGTACAGTTTACAAGGCTATTATTCTTATTTTCAGACTGCAATAACAAAGTGATGTTATTTATTTTCTAGCCATCAAGGCCTGTACCTGTGGCAAATTACCCTCATTCACCTGTTCCAGGAAACCCCACGCCACCTATGACTCCAGGGAGCAATATTCCTCCATACCTGTCACCTAACCAGGACGTCAAACCACCATTCCCACCTGACATTAAACCAAGTATCAATGCTTTACCACCACCTCCAAGTGAGTAGCAAACAGAACGCGCCCACAGTCATTTATTGTACCTCTGTTCTCTGTCATATACATTTCAGAGTCTGAAAGCTCTCTCTGATTGCTGCTCTGGGAGAGGTTTGGGTTGCTAAGTTGTGATAGGTGGCAAGCACGGTGCAGGCTCTCTAGAGTCAGTGGACAGGAAAGAGAAAGATTGCTATCCTTTCCTAAAATAGTGTGTCAGGAAGGTTCTTCCGGGTTGAACTTGTAAGGATTTTACTCCTGAACTATTCACTTGATATGCTTCCTGAGGATAAAGCACTTGATTTTGGTTTGCGTTATGTGTGCTCAGTACACTTGCTTATTGTATGAACTTTCATTGTGGTCTGTTTTGTTCAAGGGCAAAGTCATTAATTGAACATCACTGCAGAATAGCGTAAAATGTGAATATTTATGGCGGTGTCTCTGTTGTGATCCATACAGGCTTCTTAAGAATATTCAGTTGTGTGCCAAAAATTTATATATGTTCCTTTAAAAACCACTCAACATCACAGCTACATTTGTCTGGGAACAGGGCAGGAATAGCAAGATCTCTCTGGCTGTATACTAGCACAAGATGTTTGAGCTTTTGAAGTGACTGATGAACCATAGGAGATACTGTTTGCTAAGGAATTGGGAGAAACTATATATTTTCTGTAAAATAACTGCTGCTGCGTTAGCATTTTGCAACTGGTGTTTGTAGTTCAGGATGGCTGAAAAATGAAGTAGAAGAAGGTGGCCTGCAGGATTATTTGGGCAAGAACACAGCATTTAAAGACATTTGGGCTGTATAGATTAGCTGTAAGTTACCATCAAACCTATTTTATGAGATCAAGTGATTCCCTCTGGAGGGGAACAGAGGGC
>NW_010111539.1:0-9276 GCF_000699245.1 Pterocles gutturalis
CCACCACAAACACCCGGAGCGGCTCAACTTCCGTAAGAGCCGCTTGGGGTGTGCGGGAAGTGGGGGGCGGCTCCGCTACTCCCGAGCATCTGCTCTCCCCGGGCATCCCCAGCAAAACCTTCCCACCTCCGCAGGTCTTTGACAGCGTGGCTCTGGAGGGAAATTTAAATTTTTTAATTTTTTTTTGTTTTCCTTCTCCTCCTACGAGGAGGATCCGTCGCTTTTGTGCTGCTCTGCAGTTAACAGCATCATCTGGAGTACAGATACTCCATTATCTGGTGCGGAGGGTGCAGGATCATGTGTCAGAACTTTTCTTACGCCACTGGGGGGGAAATGTTTGTTGGTTGGGTGACGCAAGATACTCGGTAAAGCGCTGAGAGAAAGGTCAAGTGAAATGTCTCGCGTGCTGTAGTAACGCAGCGCAGGAGAGCAGGAAACTGGGATGTTTTGATACCTATTACGGTGCTTTTTAACTGCCATTAAAAACTGGTGGAAGCCATTTTCACCTTAATTTAAGTAAAAATTAGCTGCAAACTCTTCCTTGTTCGGTGTGCTCTCAGTTAAACTGCCTTCTCTAAACTGAACCCATTTCTGCCTCTGTACTTTACTAAGAAAATCTCTGTGGATCGAGTAGCAAATCCATATCAGTGTTACGCAACATTAATATTAGTCTTCTCTCTTGGCAGGTACTGTTGGCTCCTGTGCTTCAGTCAAGATGCTTCTGTGATGCTTTAGCTGCGCTGAAAGAAGAAGACCTTTTAAACAGAAGAATTTCTGTCTGGTGATGGGCCTTGAGTTGTGCAAAAGTGCTTACAGTGCAGGTAGAGTTTAGGATCTACTGCAGTATAAGCACTTCTGGCATTACTGTGGCGATTCAGTGGCGGTAGCAGGGCACGGATGGAACCAGGATTGTTCTGCTGCGTTAGAGCTGTGTTACAAATGGTTCTTGTGTTAAGGTGCATCTAGTGCAGTTAGTGAAGTAGCGTAGAATCTACTGCCCTAAATGCTCCTTCTGGCACAAGCTGCTGCCTGCTCGTCCAAAAAACCCGCATCCATCTGGCTTTAGCTCAGCAATTACAATTTTAGTTAAAGCATTTTCTCATTGAAGGCAATTGTTCGGGAAGTAGTTTTGTCCTAGCAGTATCAAAGTGCTCATAGTGCAGGTAGCTTTGAATTGGACCTACTGTAATGTGGGCACTTACAGTACTGCTAGATAAAGCGCATCCTAGCTAGTGGCAGTTTCTGGAGAAGATGGTGCTGATTACAGTCAGTTTTGCAGGTTTGCATCCCAGCTTACTAAAATTGCTGTGCAAATCCATGCAAAACTGACTGTGGTGGTGGTGAATCTGTGGTGAATAATGGGTTTGGAAGCATTTTACCCCCCCCTCTTTTTTTTTTTTTTTTTTTTCCTGTGGAAGATCTGAAGATGCCTTGCGCTGGTTTCTCCATGGGTGGGGATTTGTTGCATTACTTGTAGCTATATGTAGAGTATTGCACTTGTCCCGGCCTGTGGAGGAAAGGAGGACTTGTCTTCAGTCTGCACTGCCCCAAATTTGCCAGTATGGTAAGCTTTGTTTTGCTGTTGTCGGGTGGATCACGATGCAATTTTGATTAGTTTAGTAGGAGAAAAATTGCACGGTATCCATCTGTAAACCGCAAGACCTTCATCGCTGACAACATAGCTTTTGTCAGTAATCAATTCTCGCAGCAGAGTCTGTAGTAATGTGTATAATGGCTTGCTGATGACTCCGCAGCTTGAAGGGATGGGAAGAAAGAAAACTTCTCCAGATACTAAGGTTTGTCTGTCATTTAAAAAGAAAAAGAAAAAAAAACAAAACCAAATTGATCCTTGCAACAGTTGCAGTGGTCCAGGGAAGGACATTTTATGAGTTTGTTTCTGTAATAACATGTAAATGACTGGTGCACTTGGCCAATAAAATGATTTACAAATAAAAGTTGTGTTTAATAGCATATCTCACTGAAGTGTGGTTGCAGTAGACAAGTAAGAAAAATACAGGAGACCCTTTTTTTCCTGGCTTATGGGTTACAGCCTTGTCCTGCCTCCTCCAGCAAACTTCTCCCCCCTCGATTTCGAAGAAGGTGGATCTGCTGCAAGCCTCGTCTTGCCGCTGCTACTTCAAGCGGGCTATTTGCTGGGGAGGGGGATGTTTCTCCCCCCGGCCAGGAGAAGGATGTCCTCAAGTGATAGTGCTCAGTGCTTGCCTTTAAGCGAGTGGCGAGACGTTGTTTGTCCTAGCTTCAGAGGCTGGCAAAATGGTGTGACCTGCTCTGCTGCGGGAGCAGGGGCTGGAACGGAGGCTCCACTGCACAAGCTGAATGCAGCAGTGTGTAATTTTGTGCTCTGCTGTTGGGAGAGTCTCTGTGCTGATCGACTGAGCGATGGGGTCTGGATGCTGTTGGGCAAAGCGGGGAGCTGAACCTGAGCTCTGTGTTACCGGTGGGCGAGTGATGTGATGTATTTGGGGAGGGCTGTGTTGCTGAGACTGCTGCTGAATGGGGCAGTGTGTAAAGTGTTTTGGGTGGGTTTGTTTTGGTTTTGGTGTGTTTTTTTGGGGGGTAGCCCACCTGCTATGGGGAAGCTCTGAATCTTGGGGAGAGGGTTGCTTGGATGTTCAGGCTTCAGCTGTATTTTTTCTAGAGTGCCCTCTTAAACTGTATGGTTACATGCACATTATGTGGCAGAGCTGTTTTGAGACTTGCTCCCAATTCGCAGGTTGCGGTCGCTGCAGTTTCCTCAGTACAAATAGATGTGGCCCAGTTAAGTGGGCAGCACCAGTGAGTTTACAACACCCGCTTTTCCCCAGCTAAAATATTTTGGTATCTAAAGGGATCATTTTGCTCGTCTGGCTTATAGTGGCCCATGCAGCTGGGCTTGATACCATAGTGGGTCCCTGATGCAATCCTGTCCCCAGGGTCCTGTGACCTGACCTGGTCCAGGGGGTGCTTGTGCACAGCAGGGAAGAAAATACACCAAGCAGAGCAGTCCTTGCGTAGTTCAAGCACAATCACAGAGCTCCTACGAGGGCTTCCCTGCAGCTGGTGGCTCTGGATGATTTTCTACCCCAGAATCTAATATGAGGCTGGGTTGTAATCTTCCTTGTGCTTTGGAGAGCTGTAATCTGGACTTCAAATCCCTGTGCAAACAAAAGACAAAGATGTTCCATAAGGGTAGAGCCCTTCTAGCCGCAGCACTTGTTGACAGTGAGGAAAAATGTGTTGGAGTGTGTGCTAATTGTGATTTACTGTGGTGCATCGTCCCCCAACTGAGTGGAAGGCATCAGGCTGTGTTCACGCTGGGAACAAAACCCGAGTTTGCTACCGTGTTAACGCGCTCTTGGGAGATGCTCCAAGCCTGGCTTTGTGTTGCTAATCCTAGAGCTGTACCCAGCTCTTGTGCAGGGTCTTACTGGTGTTTTTTGGGTGAACCAGGCTTGTGTTGATGGGTTGGGTGCTGGTGGTGATGCAGTGCCAGCGTGTGGTGCAAGGTGCTGGGGTGATCGTCCCAGAATGTCTCTAAAGAGGGCTTCTGAGCACCGCGGTAGGGCTGGAGCTTGAGACAGGCACCCCGAAACAATCCCACCCAGGCTGAGAGCTGTTAGCAGGTGACCGATAGCTTCAGCAGCAATTGGGGGTGTGTGTTTGAGTTACCTGGGTGAGGGGGATTGTTGTTGTTGTCTGATCCTGCAAGTGAAAGCTATCTATTAACAGCGTGGGTGTTTGCTGTTCTGGTGAGTATCTACACAATCTGTTCCCAGTGACAAGCCTGCGGTTTGCAGTTTGGGTGGTTTGTGCGGAATTTACTGACTTTGCTCAGAGTGCTGAAATTTGGAAGGGAACTGAATGTTCCTGCAGTTGTAAACCAGCTCAGGCCTCAGGAGGATGCAGGATCCTCTGCTCTCCTGGGAGCAGCTTCTGCAAACTGGTGCCCTGCGTGTGCTTCCTAGGTGTGCAGTGAGGTGGTTTTACTGCCAAGCTCCGGTATTGGAGTGCAGTGGGGCAGGTGGTGCATCTCCAGGACTTGCCTGCTGTTTTTCTCCAGGGTGCTGGTGAAGTGCCGCAGTGGGGCTAACTCGCTGGGTATCGGCATTGCGGGATTTGGAAGTCAGATGTGCTCCTGTTAATACCTTAGCACGTCTCTGAGGCTGATGAGGTGTGATTAGAGGCTTCCTCTGATGGCAGAGTGTGCTTGCTCTGAACACTGTGTTTCTGCCGAGGTGTCAGTCTTGTCCGTGAGCTCTGCTGTCCTCTCCTCTCACACCCGAGGATGAACTACTGGCTTGCACAGATTGCAGAATCCCCTTTCCGAGCAGCTCACCCCTGGCCCACCCTGCCTTGCCTGCGGCTGTGTCACACCTACAGCCTGCTTCACGCTGCCCGCATCCCTGTGTCATGACTTACGTTTCCGAAGGTTTAAAAATGCTGAAACTGACTTTTGAAGTAACAAATGACCTGTCTATATGAGCAGCACTGTGCAGAATTGCCTTGTCTTAAGCCCAGAACATCACTTTGGGAGATTTTTCACGAGATGCTGTTGCTTTCTGAGGTTTTGGATTCCCCATTTAATCAGGTGGAGCACCAGGACAAAAAAAGCTCAGAAAAACCCCACAAACAAACCCAGCCCCAAGGCAACCAGCCCGAGAATGGTGGGTTTTGGGTATTTTGGCTATCTGAACTCTGTGGAGGTGGCTGCAGAGATGGGGTATGCAGAGCTCTGTGGTGGGGTGTCCTGCCTGGGGAATGGGGCTGTGTTCTGGGAGCTGTGCAGTTTGTCTCCAGCATCCTGTAAGGGGGGAATCTGCGGGATCTTGGGTTTTTCTGATGTACCTTTGACATGCCCTTACCCTGCCCTCAGAGGAGCTGAAGCCGGGGGGTTTCCCCGTCTGTCTCGGGATCCTCTGCACAGCCCCTTCTCCCATGGGAAACACTGGGGGTGCAGGGATGAGTGTTCGGGTGCTACAGCAAAAGAGGAAAGGGTGAAATCTCCCTGGCCACGTGTGCTGCTGCTGCTGTCGCTGTGCTGGTGCGGCTGTGCTGCTTTTTAAACAAGGAGGTGGGGTTTTTTTTATCCATGAGAAGTGTTGCAGCCATGTGGCCGTTGGACATCGGTGCGGAGGGGCCGAGGCTGTTCCAGGAGCTGTCACAGCAGCTATTTCTGGGAGTGGGACGTCAGAAAGGAGTCGGCACCAGTAATTTTTTACTGGAAGTTTATAAATAGGTAGGAGCACACACAGACGTGAGGGCTTCTCGTGGAAAGAGACAACTCTTGTTCTGGAAACTTCAGAGGGCTTCTAACATCTGAGTGCCTGGACTGTTTTTACGGAGTGGGAATATTTCATATTATTTCAGTCTCCTCCCTGCCACACAACACTTTGTTATTTAATATGCATGTGGTTATTTCCAGCTGTAATCGGTGTTTATCTTGCGGAGCATCCAGTGGGTACTTTGCTTTTCTCTTTAAGGAAACTTGTTAAAATAATTCTTAATACTTCTGAACTATAATTTCTTTTTGAAGTATCTTCTGCTGTTGGTGGTCTTCAGGCTGGTTTTTTATAGCACATTCATGTCTAAATCAGTGCACTAAGCCCAGGTAAGCATTTCTAACTGGCGTGTCTTTCACAGCGCACAGCCTGTACGTCGCTGCTCTTCATCTCTGCTTGCTCCCAAGTCACATTGTCCAAAGTAATTACAGTGTGTCCAAAACCTCTGGGTTTCATTTACATATGTTATTAGGTTGAAATCATAGCTGACAGGTTTAAGTATTTCTGATTTGCTTATATTGGTCACTGAACCAAGTGCTGCCCGGATCCAAACCGAACTCAGCCTGCTGGCTGAGGAAGCAATTGATTGCGTGTTGCATCCGTCCTCGGTCTCCTCCTCAGCTGCACTAATCTCCGATAGCAAATCCCCTGCGATGATACACCACAGTAACGCCTCCTTCTCTTAGACTTTTCACATCTACCTGTTAGATTAAGTTACTGTACTTCTGCAGCCAGTATGCCAACTGCTGCAGCTGGGTCAGAAGTCATCAGTTATTTGGCTAATTACCTTTCTCTTTGGAAGTGTTGATTGTAAAGGTTACATTTCATTTGCCAAAGGATTTTATAAAATGCAGGGAATTGCAGCACTGAACCAAAGCTGAAATCGCCAACGCTGATTTTACAGATATGTATATATATAAAATCATATAGAAGAGGAAATTACCATTTTGTTACTCTGGTGATATGGAGCTGGAGTAAAGTGATTTTTTTGTTTGCTTTTTTTTTTTTTTTTTAAATGGAAATGGGCTCTTTGGTGCAAAGTGCCATTCTTGCGGTGCAGACACCAAGCCTGGCTCCTCAGTAGGTACCCTGCAGCAATAGCAAATGGCTGGGAGGACACATTGAAAACTTGAAAGAAGTAACAAATCTCTTGGGACTTCAAAGTCCACGCTTTGCCGGCCAGCCTGCCTGCCTGCTCAGAGCTTCATCACAGCAATGAAAAGAAAATTAAGATCTTCCTGCCCTAAAAACACAGCCCTCTTCCCTCCTCCAAAGCTGGACAACTCCTCTGGGTTTGTTAGCAGCAAAGCTCCAAACTGATGCTGCTGAGTTTTCAGGTTTTTGGCTGGGATGTGGAAGGAATCGGGGATCGATGGGGAAGCACCATCCCAGGAGACAGGAGGTTTGTCCTACCAGCGCTCCCTGGACATCTCTGTTCCCTGAGACTGAGGTCTGCTCCCTGGGGAGGCTGGCTGCAGGATCCACTGGAATGGCTTCTGGTTTTTTTGTCCTTTTCCTTTCTCCCTTCCCTTCTTTTTTCATATTAAAAAAGGGTCTTATGTATTGTTAGAAGTTTTCTGGTTTGATTAAAAAAAAAAAAATCTAGATTTGCATCGATATGGAGTAAAAAGGATACAGAAAGATGGGAAAAGGATTTACTCTT
Source organism: Pterocles gutturalis (assembly GCF_000699245.1). Lineage (NCBI taxonomy): Eukaryota > Metazoa > Chordata > Aves > Pterocliformes > Pteroclidae > Pterocles > Pterocles gutturalis. The sequence continues at coordinate 6,943 of NW_010111539.1, forward strand.
TGCTCCCTCTCTCAGCTTATGCAAAACCCCAAATCCTTATTTTGCTCAAAGAAGGAACAATTTCTACCAAAACAAAATGTTGATGATGATGATGAAAACCTTGTCAATCAGCCCTGTCACTGAAGAATGGTGTGTCTGAGCCCTATGCTTCAATCCAAGAGCAGCATATTGATAGAACTTAATTTGCTGATTAAAAATGTTTCAGTTCTCTTTGTCATGATACAGGAGCAGAAAGGAGTGCGAGATGGGTACTCACCTGCTCTTTTGGGAAAACTTCATGGTATGTGCAGTAAAAGCTGTAGTTAGTTTTGAAGGAAGTAAATTTAAAATTAACAAAGTTGGGACAATATCAGGAGAGTGTGGTTCTTCCACCAACAAGCCTCTGTGAGCAGCAGGGATGGGAAGGAGCATTGCTTGCCATTGCCACCTACCTGTGCACTTTTATTAGTACATTAATGTAGCAAAATACAATTGCATAACCCTGATGGTTGCGTTGCCGCAGCTCTGCTGATGGGCCATCCTGAGCCAGCAGTGTGGTAAACAGAATTATTTTTATATACTAAAAATCTCTTTTACACACTTAAGCCCTACTCTCCCACTAAAGCATGGGCCTGGCTTGTTTTAGGAGGTGATGACAAGCAGATAAAATGGAATTAGAGCCTCCACTCGCGTGCGGGCAGGGCTGCAGTGCTGCCTTTAGTAGTTTCTCACTCGGGCAGTTTGTGTTGCAATGCTGATGCTCTAGCTGCTGGGAGGTTCCTGGTGGGAGATGGGGATTAGCAGATCTCTGAACTCCTCAGATGCGGACTTAGACCTGTGTGAGCATCCTGCTCTGTGGACTTAAAACTGCTCATGCAGCTGCTCTGCCCGAGGTGCCCACGGAGAACATTGCCCGTCGGACCCGCTGGTAGGAGAAACGAGGTAGAAAGCGGGTGTTAGGGTGAACCTCCGCTGCTCCTGCTCTTTCAGGCTGTTAAAAATACATGAGCGCCATCTAGACTAATGCCATTGACTGTGTGTCCCCCCTCCTTCTCTAATGGGCTGTCACAAGTCATGGTCCCAGCGGAGGCTTTGGAGCTGCATGAGGGAGGAATGAGATGGGGACGGGGATGAGTTGTTGGTGCTCTGTTGTGCTGACTGCGATTGAGGAGCTTTGCAACTGGGAGAGTAAGCGAAGGGATCTGGAAGAAGCCGGAAGATGCCTCCTCTGCTGCTCGTGTCAGCCTGTGGTGCTTGGCTGGGCACCAGCCTGTCCCCTAGCAGTGTGACAGCGCAGGAACTCGGGGGCCCTCCTGTCTTTGCAGGAGCTGGTCCCAGTGTTAGAAACTTTGCACCTGTGTTGGGCAGGATTTGTCCTGCTTCAGCCTCCTGCTGTGCCATCCTGCTCTGCATTTTCCATGCTGTTAAGAAGTTGTTGGTGATCAGAACCAGATCCACTTTGCTGGTGTCCCTCCGGAAGCCAGGGGTGCTGGCACCGCAGATGCAAGGGCTGCTGGTGTGACACACAGGTACGTTACCTTGCTGGGTTTTGGGTTCCTGCAGGCCCGGGGCAGGAGCTGCTGCGGTATGTCGTGTTTGCCTGCCGAGGGATTGCGTTTGAGCCGTGAGCTGCAGCCACGCGCCAGCACTGGTGTTGGGGCTGGCTATGGACCAGATTGCTGCTGGTCCTGCAACGTCGCCTGCTGCCTGTCAAGTCACTGTCCTGGCTGTCAACGTGCAGCTGGTGTGCTCTGCTCCTCGCTCCTGCAGCCTGGTCTTGCATCACAGCTGTCTTCTCAGTGCTGATTTTGAAGATTCATTCATACAATTGATTTAAAAAATATAATAGAGACTTGGTTGGGTGGGGACGATATGGCTTTCTCAGGGCTGTTACTCGGCCTGGTTTTACTTATTCTGGATCGTGTTGATTCTGGATAAAGCTTTTATCCCCAGTCACGATAAGCTGAGGCTGCCCAGAAACCCCCACACGTGATGTGGGTGCAGTTGCCTCTCTTGAGCCAAGCCCACACTCGCGTGGAAAGTGTTATCGAAGCTGCTCAAGAAAAACTACTTGTTCCATAAACTGAACGTAAAGGGGATTTTTCCTCATTTCAGACGCTGGAGCCACAGTGCTCTGCCCGCTCTGAGGGCATGCCTTGACTTTGTGCGTCCTTCCCCAGTGCCACTGCTGTGGGGACGGAGCTGGGGTTGGGGGACAGAGCTCAGCGGGGGGAGTGGGGGCTGCAGCCCTTGCTGCTGCGTGGGGCACCCGTGGGCTCTGGTGGGGCACTTGCCTATGGCTACCTGGAAATTACCAGGCCAGCAAGCGAAGTGGGTGCAGCGCAGGTGGGAAGG
>NW_010111539.1:9307-24665 GCF_000699245.1 Pterocles gutturalis
CAGAAGCGAGGGAGGAAAAGCTGTGCGTGACAGGTGAGGGACTGAGCCATGAGAGATTTTCTGTCAAGGGCTTCTGGTCCCTGCCCCGGTGGGGTGTTCACTGGACAGTTTTAGTCCAAAATCTTCAGCCACCTGGTTTTCCATTCACCACACGAGGGCAGGCTGTTTCTAAATAAAATACAGTGAGAAATCTCCAACTCCAACAGTTGATAATCTCCATCCCAAGCCTCCCTCTTCCTGGGGAGGGCTGGGCACTGCAGCCCCAGTGGGGTTTTCAGCTTCCCCCCCCCGAGTCCAAGGGGGCTGTGGCGGACGAGGACAAACACGCCTTTAGCCTGTGTGTGCAGAGTCCATCTGAACACTGTAATCACCCCTGCCCAAGGGAACCACTCCAGCATTTGCTTTAGCCATCTCACTGCTTTGTTACTCCTCTGGGAAAACTCCATTTACTCTAATGGCATTAGCTCTGCATAATAAATGCCTCTCCTCATCGCGCTGCTGCTGTGCTGGCCACAGGTTAGTGGCGTTTGCTCACGCTGGCACCCGCATTCCCCCGAGTGCAGGGATGCTCTTAGCAGTACCACGGTGCTGTTGCCCAGCCCCCCAGGGATTTACTGCTGCAGTCTCACCCAGCTTCACAGCTTCTACCTGCCGTCTGCTGCATACGTTAACACAGCTTCCAGTGATTTTAAAGAGGAAGGAATTAACTGGAGTTTGTCTGATAGTTGTTAATGCTGCAGAGGATTTGGTACTCTGGAAGCTTTCTGCCTCTGACTCAAGTTTATTCCTCTCCTTAACTTTTTTTTTTTTTTTAATGGAAATGTAACAGCAAATGCCTAGTGAAAACTTATGGTTTTAAGAAAAAAGCAATATGAATTTGTCAGTGTAGCAAATAATATTAACAGTTTTAAGACTCATGGATTTAAAACCAAAGCAAAGACACTTGGGGTGTCAAAGGAGGATGCTGAAGGCTTTGTGGTGGGTGCCCTGGGCAGGAGCTCAGGGAATGAGAGTGGGGCTGGGGCAGCCCCATGAGTGGCTCCAAGAAAAGTTCTCCGAGATGTTCCTCTCTGAAACCGTTTTCAGTTGCAGTAACAAAATGCTTTGCTCTTGCAGACAGAGTAAGCAGGCAGGCTGCAATTTATGGGTTTGAGGAAATCCTCCTGCTTGCAATCCAGTGTTAGAGTAGAAAATGTCTGTTAATATGTTGTTAAAAGTGACAGAACAACAAGAAATGAGGATAAAACCCAAGCCCCACAGTGGAGCGATGTGATAGCTGGTGGGGAAAAACCTACCAGATATTATTAATCTTAAAATGTCAGAAATGTCAGAGTGATGGCAATAAAACACAAGTCTCTATCAGTTATCTTGAGAATGATTCAGTCAGGAGATGTGATGGGAAACCCCCTCGGTGTGGCTATGTCCTGCTCACCAAGGACTCCAATAAATCTGTTGTCTTTTGCAGGTTTTTTCAAAACTTGGGAAAAAAAACCATTAACCCCCCCCCGATTTCTTCCCAAATGCTGCCTGCCCTCAGGGCTGTACCCGCAGAGCTGCAGGCACTGTTGCTTTTAAATCAACGTAGATTGTCCCAGTCAACTCTTCCCAGATATGCTTCCTATTTGCTTGCTCTCTCAAATAATTTTTCATGTCCTCCTTGTGAAGCATCTGGGAGGACACCTTGGTTCCATTTAAGGGTTTTATTAGTGTCTGCAATCTGGTTGAGCTATTGCAGCTCTGTGGGAGAAATGTGTCCTTGGACACAGCCCTGTCGTGGGCAGAGGATGGGGCAAGCCGAGAGCAACCTACACTCCTGGCATCCCCCTGCTCTTGCTCATCCTCACTTCATCTGACCTCCTCGAGCCTGGGTGTCTCTGCAGCTATGCCGGAGTGACTGCTGCTGGGAGGTGAGTAAATCCTGGGACTGAGGCTGCTGGAGCCAGAGGGGATGCTGGTGCTGATGGGAAGAGAGCAGCACTAATGCTGTGTCCTGGCTGCTGACAAATTTCTTCCCTCCTTCTGCAGTTTTTTAAAAAAGGCGCTTTTTTTTTTTCCATCCAGAGTGACCTAAGTAATGCCTGCTAAAAAAAACCAGGATGGAAAGAGATGGGTTTTTTGGTTGCTTTGTTCTTGCTGTTGTCTGTGATGAGTTGAAGGGCAGAATAGCAGCCAGGGAGGGAGACGGCCAGGGGGGCGATGCCATGCCTCAGGCCAGGTGTGGACGCGGCCACTCAGCCCTGGTGGGTACAGAAAAGTTATTTGTCTTTTAAAGTGATTGTTCTCCTCTGCTGTCACTCTCCCACAGATTTACAGGAGTAAAGACTGCCAGGTCATGATGGAGTTTAAGGACTGAATCTGGAATAAACATCTCTGTGAGTGTCATTACTCTGCTGCTAACAGGGGAGAAGGAAAAGGGGATGTTCTGCAAGGTGTTATCAGCTGTTGAGGTAAAGCCTTGAATCCATTTAGGGCCACCTCCCAGCATGTCCCTCAGTGGGCCGTTATCCTCCGGCTGGTTTGTCACCAATTACTGCTGGCAGGACTGGAGCTGGCCAAGGAAATTCCTCGCCCTTTTTGGCTGCTAACGATAACAATGGGTTAAAATAGCTCTTCAAAGGAAGATTCCTTCTGTGCCCCAATCCTGGCCACCCCATCACCTAGAAAGCATGGAGCACTAATTTGAAAAACTGTTATCACAGTCAATAAACTGCTCTGCTAAATGTGTAGTCATGTACCAGCAGGCACAGCAATGAGCTAGCTGGATGATAAAAGCCCCAGAATCCGTGGGTATTAGCATCTGCCTTGCAGTCAGCGTTGTGCTATAAGCCCCAGAGTTTATGGTATAACAGCAACATTTCCACTGCTCCTTGGTGCTGGTCCTGTGGGCTGCTTTCCTGCGGTTCTTTGATGCCACTGTGTCAGAGTCTCTGACCTGAGGCCAAGCTCAAATCCAAGGAAATCCAGAGCAGATCTCGGCAGAGTTGTGCGAGGTTGGTAGAAGCAGAGGAAAGCTTTCCAGCTGCTCTGCGGGGAAATGTGGCCCTCTGGCAAAATGCAGGGACTGAATGTCACTGAGGAAATTCCCACTGGCTTCAGCTGGGCCAGGATTTGGGTTGGGGGGTGCGGGGTTAAAGGCTCAAATTGCTGATGCTGAGCCCAGCTCCGCCACCCCATTTCCAGCACTGGAGCCCTGAGGACTAACCTCTGTTTTAGTAGGGTTTAGCCATGTTGAATCGAACTATTTTGTTGTGGGTTGGGTCTGCTGCTGTGGTTGCTGCAGGAGCTGAAGGGCCATCAGAGGTTGCACGGGGCATGGGGCTGCTCCCTGGCACAGGCTGTCCCACTCACAGACGCTTCCCCCTTCCCATGGGTTGTAGGCTAACAGGTAGCATGCTGCTTTTCTCCCAGCACAATCAAGAATTTGGGTATGAAAACAAACCCATGTTTCTTTTTGCTGCTTTGGGAATATTGGTGACCTCTCTGGGGCTCCTCGTTCCTTGCACCAGCCTGGCTGTGGGGGGCTTAGGATGCTCAGCCTGATGCTGAGCACCAGGATCTGCTGTGCTGCATGCGATGCTCTACTGCAATTCAGTTCACCTTTGAAATACCCGCAATTACATCTTAAGACTCAGCACTTTTCTGGATCTGACCCTGTGAACAAGAGACTCTTCCACAATGGTGTAAAATGTCCAAGGAGACAGACCAGCTGACCTGGGCTTTCTTTTTTTTTTTTTTTTTTAAATCTGTAGATGCATGGATATGAGCAGGGGAAAACCAGGGCAGTTTGTGTATTTATTGCTTTCCAAACAGGCTAGTATTGCTAACGTGCTGCCCCTTTGATGACTTGCTTTAGGGACCATTTTTAACATCTCCCCATAATGGTTAAATACAGTAACTTTCCTTCAGATCAAAAAATCTATGGCACCGATGTCCTTGAGTACTTTGGGATTTGGCCTGTGTTCAGACCGATTCATAAAACACAGCTCAAAAATTCACTCAGTGCCAAGTCTGTGGTGCTTCAGCTTATTTTAGCCAAGATGAGTAGAAGCGATTTCACAAATTCTGTCAACGTCACGTTGCTCAGATGAGCTGCTGCCCAGGCTGGTGCCTCTCGGGGTTGCGGGGAGCCCTGGGCACGTCTCAGACACAGCCCTGCACATGGGGCGAGATGCCCAGCTCTGCTCCTGTCTGGGATGGAGCGGTGCAGAGGAGTTTGGCTGTCCTGCCTGAGATACACTGCTATTTGCTTTTTTCCCGGGCTGTTTTTGGCTGCTGTGTTTGCTGTCTGCCGGGGCTGTTGGCTGCTCATTGGTGACATAGCAAAGCCGTGAAGGGCAAAGCTCCTGTCTCCTGCCAGGGTCCCCTGCTGTGTGCTGAGCCTCGGGAGGCTCTCACTTTGCAGCTGCTCTGTCATCTTCTGTGGGGTCTCACCTCGTCCCCATCATCGTATCCTTGTGACATGGGGAGATGTTTCACTTAGGAGACGTCAGACCAAGGTCACAACAGTTTTTAGGCTGGGACATCCAGCCTGCTTGGCAATCAGAGGAAGCAAAAGGTGAAATCCTTCCTTGAATGACCCTTTGTAAAAGGCTTCAGACCTGTAATTAAATACTGAGCTAGACTTGGTTTGTTCAGCTATATCACCGTGAAGTTCTTGCAAGTCATAAGACACAGTCTGAGGTCTCCATGGTAGTTGCAGACTCTTCCTCTGTCAAGACCGCGGGTGATGCGTTTACAAATGACAGCAAATCCTGTTGATATAGATGTGGCAAGCCATGAGCTGGTGGGCTGCAGCTATGGGCTCTCCATCCTTGAAACACAGCTACCCAGAGCGGGGCCTGATGCTGCTGCGCTCCAGCCCAGACAGTTGCTCTTTTCAATTCAGACCATGAAGGTGAGAATGGTTTTGTCCAAGCGCATCCCAGGGTGCTGTTATGCTACCACACACTTGAAAGCTGCAAGTAACGTTAATGTAATCATTATTCTGTTTCCACAACAGATGTTGACATTTCACTATTGTCCCAGAATTAAATGTCAAGTTATTCCTGTTCAAAACTACCATTGAAATGTTCAAAGATTCCATCTGCAGCTGTATTTATAGCCGACTGCCTACCTGCTAAGCCAGCGTTTCTAGCAGGTTTGTAAATGGGCTGTGGTGAGTTCGTGTGTGTACTTGAGAGCTGCCTGGGTTAATTAATTCCCTTTCCAGACATTATAACCTATACAAGTGGGCCAGCTGGAGGGGTAGTTTTTCTCTGAAATCGGTAATTATGCACATTGTGGGACCAACTTTTGGATTTCTGCTGTTGTTGCAACCTGGAAGAACCAGCAGCATTCAGGAAAGTGCTGATGAGGGATGTGAACGATCCAAACAGGACAGATACGTGATTAATCTGCAGCAAATAGCAAGTCTTTCCAAAATCCAGTGCAGAAACACTAGCACAGCTTTTAATTTTGCACTTCTTCTCACCGGTTGTGTTGTTTTAGTCTCTAGCCATGTCTCTGAAACCGCCCTCTGTGCTCTCAGCGGCTCTTGAAACACCTTGCTTCCCGTTGAGGGGTCAGGTAAATATTGCCATGCATTGCCGAGCCAATACGCGTGCTGTGTGCTCAGCATTCGCCCTCCGATACCGGGTGCTGCAAACCATCTCATCAGATGCAAGCTCTCCTTTGCTCAGCTGTGGAATATTTTTTCAGAGCACCTTGCCCTGCTGCCTGGCCAAGGAGTAAATGCTAGTGAGTGATTTGGGGGAGACACGGCAGGGAGGTGGGATGGAAGGTGTTTCTTCTCATATACAGCCCTCAACCTGCTCTGACCACTCAGCCCCTGGCATCGCCGAGCTGGTGACAGAGGAGTTACATCACCATGCTGGTGACAGAGGGCTTCAGGTGGCCCCAGTGATGGCAAAGCTGCCACACTTCAGAATTTAGGGGGACCAAAGATCCAGGTGATGTTAACGCAGTGCTTGATGGCTTTAGCTGCTGCGGGGTGTGCATAGCCTGTGGCTTGGCAACCTGAAAGGCAAAGGCAACGCTTTCTGCCAGGGTGATGTGCACTTTGGCATCCTGTGCCTTTCTGCAGAGAAACCCGGGGTGCAGAGGGGCAGGAGAGGTGTAGCTGGAGCCACCAGTTTGCAGGACACGTGCAGCAGAGGAAGGAGGGCTGCCTTTTGGAGCATGGGAAACTGATGGAAGGAAGCATGCAGGCAAACCCTGAATTCTGTAGCATCTTCAGACTGAATCCAGATGCCTCCAGACCAATACAGATGTGTGAGGGGCAGAGGCAATGGGAGGCCATTTGGATCTGTGCTGGGGACTGCCCGGGACCGCCCAGAAAATATCCCTCATTTTTTTGGGTGGCAGCTTGCAGGGAGTGTGCTGCTTTCAACTGTATGAGGAATTGTTGAGATTATCAGTCAGAAGCATAGAGAGTGCCTATCTCTAGAGCACCTGAAAATGAACAAAGACGGATAATAATAAAACCTCCTGAAATTATTTCTTATTTTATTACATTTAGTGGTAGGGTTGTCTCTTTAATGCTTTATATGTTTTTTCCACCCTAGATAGGTGAACTTATATAACACAGTAAAAAGCTATTAGTTTTCTCAAAAGATTGTCGATTTTCTTTACAAATTGCTAAATTACCTTTTCAATTTTATGGGAATGCTCTTTCATTTGTGCAAAATCCTGCACTCAGATGGTTAGGCCAACCTCATCATGCAAGACTATTAGGTGAACTAATTGGATCTGTCTTATTCATATGTTTCTATCAGGAATATCTAATAAATGTGGAAATCCATTTGGAAATGAAGATGGCATCTTCATGTTTTCAGGACCTCAGTGATTTCTGGTGTCACAGCCACAGCCTGAACTAGCTGCTTTCCTGTCAGCAGATTTGTCAAAGCCTTTTTCCAAGGTATGAAACTGACCATCTTCGTAATTGTTGTAAGTTGCTAAATGATGCAGTTTCTCTGTGGTATTAAATCGATGCTAATCCTGGGAAGATGCAGGGACATTTCTCGCGTGGTCCATTTGGGCTGTCATCGAGGTAGGTGTGAGGGTGACCTCAGCACAGTAATTGCTGAATGAATTTGTCTCCTCGCTACCCCAGCAAAGCAGAGAAAACCCATTATCCCCATATTGCCAATGGGAAGGTGTGGGAGCAAGGCAAGGAAGGAGCTCCCAAGGTCAGCCGGTCTGAAGGCATTTGGGATGGAGCTGTTGCACTCCAAATCCCAACGCTTAAATGTTTGCCTCTGATTGCACCTCTTCCCTCCTGTAGCACTGCATGGATGATGCCTAATGTGTGTAAGACTATCACTAACTCCTTTTGTACTGAAGTTTTTCACTTCTAAGGCTCCTTCCTGGATTCAGCCTGGGGTTTGCACGCAGGCCTGCTTTTAATGGGATTGCTTTGTAGTCTGGAGTTAAGTCATTTTGTTGAGAGGTCCCAAAAGGTCAGATGCTGCTGGCTGACTTGCAGTGCATTAGTGCTGTGCTCGTGGTGGAGCCCGGGACCTCTCAGTGGCAGGATTTCTGTGTAGCACCATGTCCTGTGGGTGAGAATCAGTCTGCGTTCCCTTGGCACTCAGCAATGCCTCGTCTGACAGAAAGTCTGCGGACAAAGCGAAGCTTTTCTGCGTTTGCAAGACGCTGGCACTGGCAGAGTATGTTGGTATTGGTTCAATGCTTTGTATCATGCAATGATAAAGTATTTCGTTCTTAAACTGAATACACTTTCCTGTTGAATCCGGGTCTTGCTTTCCAGGGGAAGCTAAACTAAAGCCACCCACGCTCACCCTGGGAGTACTAAACACCGGCCACTGACAGCATTGGCATAGTTCAACATAACACTCATCAATTCCCATTTGTGACAGCAGTTTCTAGTAGAGCCAAACCTCCTTCTCCCTCAGATCTTCCTGCTTGCTCTTGTCCAGGTCACAAGTGGGGACAAATCCCTGCAAGGCTGCGGGTAAGACCTGAGTGCCGCTTGCTCTGCTCTGCTGAAATCAGCAGGACGTTCCCAGCTGGCCTCAGACAAGGTGCAACGAGAGAAAGGGGGGGCACAGGGAGGGAAAGTCACTTGGCTTTAAGCATGTATTCTTTAAATTATTCAATTTCTCCTGAAACAGCCCATTGAATAATACATCACGGTCACTTTCATTTCTAAATGCTTTGCACTTAGACTGAGGTTCAAATGAAGTCCTAAAATGCCACTTGTGTCCCGGTTCCTCTGGAGACGGCCACCGAGCAGTGCCTTGGTCCCAGCAGCTCTTCCCCATGTTTCAAGGCTCTGGGTCCTGTGTTTGGGCAGTACCAGCCCCAAGCGCCGCCTGGTTGGGTCCCCCACACCTCCGGTACTGTGAGACTGATTTTTAACAGCCCCAAAGCACTGAAAATAACAAGCTTGGGCTTGTTTCTGTTTGGTTTCCCCATTGCTGGCCAAGCCCTCTGGAGTCAGTTGTCAACAGCTTTATTCCTTCTTTGTGAAAGTGGAGTTTTGACCTAATTGCACTAATCCCTGAGTTTATGGAAACCCTTTGAAGTGCCCTCTACCAGAGGCATGAAGCGGAGCCGTGATGGAGTGCAGCAGCTTGCTCTCCCTTTCTTGCCCGTCCTGTCCCTGAAACATGCACACACAGAGAGATTTCTGTGTTTGAGGAGGATTTCTACTCGAGACACCCGTAGCTCGGGTGTGGGTTTTTCAGTCTTATTTAAAGGACAGAGGGAGTCAGGAGACACGAGCTCTGCTTCACACTTGCCTGCTTCTCAATTTCTGCTTAATGTTTAATAGTAATAACATAAACAAAACCCTAAACCTCCAAAGAGCTGTTTGAGAGGCCTGACATTTATGTGTTATGTGCAGGAATGATTTAGCATTTAAAAACAAAATAAATCTCCCTATGTAAGGTGGTTCATTATTCTAACTGATTGGAAATGAGACAAACGTGGATGTCTAGCGAGGCTGATTTTAAAGGAAAACTTCCATTCTGTCGATATGCTGTCCTCCTCTGCGGAGGGGGGAAACCTGGCTGAGTGTCCAGCAGGATAATTAGTTGTTGTTTGGGAAATGCCTTCAAATGTGCAAGTGTTAAATCTTTATGTGTTTTTTATTAGATTATTTGGCTTGTGCAAAAAGGATACGATCCTAATAGCCAAGCCCTCTGAGATCTATTCATGTCCTTGCAGATGCAAGCGAGGATGCCTATAATGAGAAGCCCAATGTGTGCTGAGCTCCGAGCCCTGCCAGCCGGGAGGAGTGCTCGGATGGCTTCTTGTGTAGCTGCTGCTGGCATCACCTCTGGAAGGGTCAGGCCATGAATGCAGCTGAAAAAAAAACAACCAGTGCAAGGTCACGGTCTCCCAATGTGATGGGCTGGAGCAGGGACAAAGGACGAGGATGCTGCTGATGGCAAGGGACAGCTCTGCACAGCCTGCAGGACCCTCTCCTCCCAGGCAGAGGGCTCTGGGACACAGCCGGCCACACTTGGCACAGACGTGATGTCTGCGCTGGGAGACCTGGAGCAGTAAAACCCAAAGGGGCCAGGAGAGCCCCTGGGGAACAGCCGGTCACCGCAGCAGAGGGGCTGGTCAGGGCTGTGCCTGCTGGGAGGTGGTCGTGCTGCCAATGAATGTCGTGCCACTTTCTCGGCTACAGGATGAGGCTCACAACAACCTGTGGGTCTGGTGGGAACTTGGAGAAAGTGGCTGTAAAAACAGAAGCTCCTTTGATTTGCAATTTTTTCTCCTTGACATGGTGTGCTGTGACCTTTCCTTAGTGAGAAAGAAGAGAGCAGGGAGCCTGACAGGGAGATGGGGGGGAGGAAGAAAGTGCTGGAGGGGACACAGCGATTAACAGGGATGTTGTTCATCCTGCTATGGAGCAGCTGAACACTGCAGTAGCCCATCACTGGCCCCAGAGCCACCATTGATGGAAGCTCATCATGCTGCTGCACATTGCTTTGTTCCAAGGTCTCCTCCCTTGCCTGGCCTTGGTGATCGCTGGGGCTGCTCCAAATCCACTGGCTCCAGCAATGACTCCTGATCCATGTCAGTGAGGGAGAGGAATGCTGTGTTGCTACAATTTCTTGAATTATTGGGCATAAAAGTTGCCACTAAGTCACCCATCCACTCTTCTACCCGCAAAGCGGCATTTGAGGACCAGTTTAATGCCTCTGATACCTTTGGAAGCGCCTCATTACCATGCAATTGGAGACAGCTTCTGCATGAGCCTAGCAGAAATACTCCTCTATTATAGCTCTTCACAGAGTTTTTGCATACAATATTAAGCATTGAAATAATTTAATAAGGCATAAATCAAGTTTTACTGTGGTGCCACTGCACTGGGAAAAAAGCACGCCTGGAAAGGCACCTGAATATATCATGGCCTCTTTTGGAGCAGGGGCAATTTATATATTCAATGGAACTTCTTTTGGTTCTGCTGTAAATCCCATCTCAAAGCTTGTGTGCTCTTGGCATCGTACAATGGGACTACATCAGTGTGTGCAGCCGCATGACTCTTGCTGGGCTGCCTGGTCTACAGTGATCCAGCCTTGCTTTGCACTTTGACCGTGCACTGTGCACATCACCTCTTGCTTTGGCTGCTGGCAGAGCTTGCTCTGTGCTGCTGAGCCTCTGCCGGTGTGGGGAATCAGGAGCACAGCATCTCTCTGGAGTTAAATCCAGAGTGCCTCCCATGCTGTGCCAAAGCTGTCAGTCTGCTCGCTCCGTGCAGGGCTGGTTCACAGCAGTGCCCTGTAATTTCACATCCCAGTTTCCCCAGGAGCGGGATGCCTGTGGCGTAGCATCCCTGGGTTGGTAATTGTCAGCAGCACTTTATTTTCATAGGTGAATGCTCTGGGTTGATCCCTTCTGGGATGTCTCCCGGTGGCATCTCTTCAGTTGATTAATCACCAGGAGATGATAAATGAAAATATCAGCTTGAGGAATGTCTGCCCTGTGCTCCCAGCAGAGGCAGCAGTGCACGGCGAATAGTTTTCTCCCATCTCTTCTGCTTTGATTCTCTCCATAGAGCTGCATCTCTGGTGATTCTCTTGTGCTCAGGAGCTCTGCTGGTGTTCAACCCCTCTTGCTACGAGCTGGAGAAGAGATGGGTATTGCAGCTTGGGCAGTGGTGAGGAGTGCTATGAGCATCCTTCCCCCCTGACGGCCACGTCCCATGACCAGCATGACCCAAACTCCATCACACTGCACGTCTCATTCTTTTCATGCCGTGCTTTGCCTCCTCCAGAGATGTGGGATGTGGGGAAGAGCTTCTGAGCCACATCTGCTGTGTCTGTGCATTTTTAATTTTACAGGGGATGCAAAACTCTTTAGATAACTGGACAGTTAGCAGTAAATCTAGCTGCCCCCTGCAAAACCCATGTCTTATCCACAGTTAAAAGCTGGTCTGGAAAGGTTTGGGTCTGGCTGGGATTTTGTTCTGTGAAATGTTCTGCAATTTCAGAAAGTTTCCTGTCCAATAGTGGGAGAGAAGACTTTTCAAACCCTGTAAAAAAGGGAGGGCCCCCATGACTGGAGGGCAGAAATTTTCCGTGGCTCTGGGAGGCATTTCTGATGTGAATGTGACTGAAACTTGTATATACTTGCAAAAAAAGTTCCAGTTCCGAAGTATCTCATTTTTGGATAGGTAAAGTGATTTGTCACCGTATGCTTGATGTACAGCTCTATTGGCATCTGCAGTGTCTTTAAGTGATGCATCTCTCTGAAGGCTTCACTGCTTCTGCTGTGTGATCTGCTCCCAACAAACTCCGGAGAGCTGGTGATTTATCAGCCACTGCTTTTTGGGGTGAGGAAAAGGCTAATGCTTTATGGATCTATCAGCATTCCAACAGGGAATACAATATCCTGCCAAAGAGAGGAGGGATGTCTGCTACCTGGCAATCCATCATTTCTCCCAGTGCCCCACGGCAAATGCACTTTTTTTTTTTTCCCCATCAGGCAATGTGTGAGTGCTGTTATATAGCACTCCCTTCTCCTCCTCCACAAATGGTTATGAAAGCCTGAAAATGCAACTTCTGTGGGGTGCAGACTAAGATGGAAAGGGTCATTTTGTGAGGGAGAAGCCGTCATTGCCTGCAGCTCTTGGTTTCAGCAGAAAAAAATCGAGCGATGCGGCTGGGCCATAGTCAGCACAAGGGGATCACAGCAGAGATGGGAAAGCCAGGCCAAACATGCCCATGTGGGCTGTCAGGTATGTGACCAAAACATGCAGATGTGTCAACAGATGCTCTAGGTTTTTTTCTTTTCCTCCCTGCCTCATGGTGATTTCCTCTGCTATAGGCATGGCTCAGCTGACCTTGTCCCCACGGAGTTCATCCATCCCGTCTGCAGTGGAAGAGTAAGTGAATTGTGTTGACAACCTGGTGAGTGTCTACTGGGGAGTATGAATCCCTCTCCTACGTCTCTCCTTGGCGTTTTAATTGATTCAGAGTTTTCCCAGTGGAGAACTTCATAAGAGCATTTGATAAAATCAGCTACACATGATCCTGCCTCTCATTACTTACAGGCTTGAGGCAGGTAGATGATTAAGTGAAATTTTTATGGTGTGAGCAGTTGTAACAAGGGAAATTATCATCCTGGATATGAGACAATGACTTGGCTCTTACTACATCTGCTGGCAGACAACTCACCCAGTGACTTTGCCACTGATCTTGGAGCAGGTCGTCTGCTTTCTCCTCCAGGACAAACCTGCACTTGCTACCCTTGCACATTAAAACGACAAGTTGTATGGACCTGCAGTGCTCGGGAAAATAGATTCGGAGTTTCTTTGGGCTGTTGCAGTCCTGATGGAGGTGAAATAGTTTGCAGCTGTCACCTGGGGAATGACTCTGCACGCACTGGGGTGTGGAGGGCATCCTTTGGGAGCGGGGACGGGGCTGGTGGTGCTACAGAACACAACAGTATTGTTGGTCCATGGGTGGGGTGGGATTCACTCTCCATCTCCATCTCCATCCAGCTGCATCCTTGGGCTTATTACCCCAAGAAAGTCAGTAATGCTGCAGTGAAAGCTGGAGGAAATGAGGGAAAATCACTTGCTCCATTAGGGAAAGTCTTCAGTTAAAACATGAGTTCTTTTTTTTTCCTGCCAGCAGAATTTGGGTATAACCTAAAATAGTGACTGAAAGAAAGGGCTGCCACTTGGTTTTGTTGTATGTTTCCACAAGCTTTAACTTGCTTCTGATATAACTCCTTGTTGATAAATAAACTCTGTTTTTCCAGGGAGTCATTGTCAAGATAATGACAGATCCCACTATAAAGCCAGATCCAGTTAAGAGCAGTAATGTTGTTTTCTAATTTGGTTTGATATCTTAGAGCACTCCCTCATCTTAGCAGAGATGCCTAAATGCCGCCTCTTTGGCAGTGTATGCAATTCTTTGCTATAATGGCATGCTTGACAATGTCTGTGTACTTACCTGGAACAGTAAAAGCCTCCTGTACTTAAATGAAATACAGCAGGTCTGAAGATGAACACAGGAGATGGTTGAATACCTTTTAGACAACTGTAATTCGGACCATAAACATAATATAGATTGCAATAGTGTATATAAAGGAGCGCTTCAAATACCAGCCTTTGTATTTTGCAATTTGGTCCAATTGATTCCTAACCTAAAGCAATACCGTACCCGAAAACCAAACCGTTGCATAAACATAACAAATCCATCACTGAGTCAGTGAAAGAGATGCAGATACCTCAACTATCCAGCGCGACACGGCTCACGTGAGCTGAAGCCTGTGTGATGGTATTTCACGTAAGGAACTGGAAGAAATGAAAACGCATAAAGGATGAATCCGTATCACCGAACGCATACCTGCTCTTTGCTCTGATGAAAGCAGGCACAGTTTGCACCGTGGAGTACCTGCTCCTCTGAACAAGACGAAATCTCCAAATTCCTGCAAAGCAGGACTTTTTGCTGCCCAGTTAATGGGAGATTTGTCAGTCATGCTTACTAGACACAATAAACGGATAATAAATAGCGCAGTCTCTGGACAGCAACAGGCTCCAACAATCCATTAACCAATGAGCCATGTTGCACATTCCAGCTTATTAGTCTTATATCCATAACATATTGTAAAATCTCTCCCTGGCAGGCATTTTCTCAGAACAAACACACAGGTTGGACTTACATTTTTCATCCCTTTTCAAAACTTCAGAGTGAAAAAGAGCTGGTAGTGAGCCATTAGCGATAATTTGATCTTGTACTTGCACTGGAAATTTTAAATAGATTTTTTGCCTGTTCTTCTGCTTAACGCTTGCTCCTTCATTGTTTTTCTCTGCAGAAGCAGCACTGTGCAGGCTGGGGGTGAGCAGCGAGGAGACAGCCTGGGCAATCACAGTTTTGGCAGTTTTCATACGTGGCCCTTGCTTTTTTAAATAAAGCCTTCCCGCACCCTGCCCTGCTTGCTTCCTACTTTACACAGCTCTTTGCTGAGCAAGAAGCAGCATGAGCTGAGCACGTGTTGCTGGTATTTAGGGGGGGTTTTGCTGGTGGGATGGAGCTGGGCTGCCCCAGCCCCAGCTGGTGCTGCAGTGAGGGTCCCCGTGTCCCCATGGCTGGGCGATACCAGGTCCTGCCAGGCCAGGGGGTTCCTGTGGGGGTTCAGCTCAGTGAGTGAGGGGTTCCCAACAGCTCTGGCTGGAAACTGGTGGGGAAATGGCCTTGGAGGAGCAATACACCCTCCTCACGCATGGCTGCCTGTGTCCAGTGTAGCCTCTGGGAATTGTCCAGTGCTCACATAATGGCACTGCAGATCCGGGGGCACGCCCAGGCCCCCTCAGAGCCCGGGTTATCCAGGGCTGCACTGCTGCCCCGAGGCCCTGCGCTCAGCACGGCTCTGCTCTGGCTGCAGAGCTCCCAGGTGAGGCCCCACTCTGTGCATTATTCCAGGGGCAGGGGGCTGGCTGCAGCGTGGGTAGCTCAGCTCTCCCTCGCAGCTCGAACTGGGGGTGGTGAGGGCTCAAGACGCTCTATTTATTTTTACTCATGGTGCAGCACAACGAAGGCACACTACATGTGTACGTGCAAATGAGAGACCATCCACCCCTCGAATCCCACGTCGGATGTACAGCTGGCACTGTGCAAAACAGGGGCAGGGGGCTGGCTGCAGCGTGGGTAGCTCAGCTCTCCCTCGCAGCTCGAACTGGGGGTGGTGAGGGCTCAAGACGCTCTATTTATTTTTACTCATGGTGCAGCACAACGAAGGCACACTACATGTGTACGTGCAAATGAGAGACCATCCACCCCTCGAATCCCACGTCGGATGTACAGCTGGCACTGTGCAAAACGCTGGGCTGGCTTACGCTGGTGCTCCATTGCTCAGACAGCGAACGTGGAAG